>NC_066315.1:125887373-126187373 GCF_022539315.1 Serinus canaria
CAGCCTAGAGTTTAGCTTACCACAGACCATATGGGAGGATGTCCCCATAGACTGTGGATCTTGTACTAGCATGGCATCTGCAGTACATAGCAACACTTCAACTGATGTAATAACACCTTCTGCTCTTAGCCTTTCTAAGTTATAAAACAAATGATTAAGTGATTTCACCATAAACAGCCTGATGGAACATAGACAGAAAGGGATGAAAATAGGCTGTTATCACTTCACATGTCAGGCACCTTGTAAGTCAATATATTAAAAGTTATAGCCTAAGTTTATACCTTTTTTTCAAGAAGACCATATTGCTTTTAGAAATAAATATAACTAGAAAATTGAGTGGAGGCTCATGGAGCTCTTCAGTTCCTTCCACTGCTTATGCCAGTAGATCAGTGAATTCAATAAAAATTAAATAAAATCAATGCAAACCTCAGTTATTGAGAAAGTGATGTCATGCTTTGGAATGATTCTGTTAGGTAGAATGTTGTAATGCAAACAGCACCATTCCCAGATTCACACAACAAATCCTGAATCACCAGTCTGGATTTACCCAAAGAAAGAGAGATGAGAAAAAATAAACCCATCCAATATTTCATGAGTCTTCATCACAGGAGAAAATGAGTATGGAATAAAAGACACACTACAAATTTTTCTGGCTTATCAAGTGTTTTTCTGACACATGCTCTTCCCTAATAAAAATAGTCCATCTGGCTCTTACCTTGCCCTGTCCTATGCTGAAAGCACTGAGTAGGAAACGCTCCACTGAAGTTATAAACCTAACAATACAGTAAAAAAATCTTCAGAGTGTTCCATCTTGTGAGAGCTCCCTTATACAGTCTACACCCAAAATGAAAGCTCTACTGACCAAGCCAGCCCAGGACAGAATCACATTAGAGATTAGTTTCAAAATTTCTGCAGTGATGTCATGTTCTCACAAAACAAGATTTAATCAATTACAATAGTCTTGTTTTACAACAATACATCAAATTTGGTATGCTATTGCTTTAACATTCTTCACTGATATGTGACAACCACTTGACAAATCTGTGTTCATCAAATACTTGAAATTATTTTTCAGAATTGTAAAACATGGATTATCCAGAAAACCACAAAGTCAAATTTCATTCTGCTTTTCATTAGATATTTTTAACCTTAAAGGCCTTTACTTTCTTATCATATCCCTTAACACATAAAACACACCTCCAGATAATCTAATCCTGTTTAAACAGGGGAAATCCTTTCAGAGTCCTCTCAATGTCTGTAAAAGATGTTTTGTCTTTTGGCCTCAGACAGAGATAACCTCAGAATATAATAGATTTTTCACTTTCAGAATTGCTTTTTGATTAATATTCTGAACATCAGAATTCTTTTCTTTGTAATAAATATCTACCTAAGAGATTACTTTGAATTGTTTGTTTGGAGTAAAAGAAACACAACTGCACTGGTAATAAAAGAGGTTCTCTAATTTTATGGAGGTCCTCAAACCATCCTATTATATTGACTGCTGAGGAGTTTACCAAGTTTAAGGATTTATCATTTGAGAAGTTCCAATAACCTCAACTGGGTTATGGGTCCTGAGCACCCAAACAAAAATTATATGATCTCCAAACACCTGTAGGTAAGTGATCAGCTCTGAGCAGGGCTTTTGAAGAATTCTCTATCAATTCTAGTCCTAACACTCCACCTGAATTTACATTCACACACCAGAATGCTTTTTGGATATTTCATAAAAGGAAATAAAGAGATGAAAGATGCTTTCATGTATGTATATTTTACATATATTTACATATATTACATACTTGCTGCAGACTGCCCAATATCACTAAAACATGTGGTGGGTCAGTAGTTACTTCCTTCTTGAAAATTGAAAACTTGAAAACTGTCACTCATGTACAGATCCACTTCATGCAGTAAGGTCATTCCAGAACTAATCATCAGTAATGAAAAAGGAACACATCTTCTTTCAGTACAACAACTGCTAATGCAGTCAATATCTAAAAGGATCAAATAAAATCTTTAAATAACATCTCTTAGTTTAATTATCTGTCAAGTCATGCCAAATCAAACACACCCAGGCAACAAATGTGATTATAATGAAACAGGAGGGCCATGTTTTTCCCATTCCAGCCACTGATATAGATCTCCCAGCTTCATTTTCAATATGAGCAGAGGTCTTTTTTTCTCTTTTTGGTAAACTTCTAAGTAATTACATTAAAAGAGGTAAATTTATGGCTTAGGTTTTTGGCATTGCCTTTAATTTTGGACAGAATTCTCTAAGCCTTTTTTTTTCCTACTTGGAGGTTTTTATAAGCACTCATCCCTATAATTCCAATTTCCATCTGTGACTGTTTCCTTCCAGTTTTGCTTTCAGAGGAGGATAAAAAGATAAAAAAGATTCAGAGATGGGGCTGGTAGCTAGAATACTAAGCTGTGCAGGGATGAGCCAATGTTTTTCCGCTACATTGTCATTGTATGTGACTGAGATCGTGCAGAAAGAACCATCACTGGTCTCTACCTGGAGGTAGAACTCTTGGTTAAAGAGTAGGAAGAACAGAAAAAAAACAGGAAGGAGTAACAAAGATAGAGGATAAAGAATAGAAAGAATTGAGTAAACCCATGCCAGAAGAAATTATTTATTCAGATTTTTTCATCAACCAGGCTTGGACATCAAGCTTCTACCAATCTCTGTCAACAACTGACATTTGTTTGTGAGGTTCAGTGAAGGAAAATGCAATCAGGAGTCTTTTCTCCTATTTACTGGTAGCCCAAAGAAAGGTTTATTTCATACTTTCTGTTTGATATCAAGGTAATTAACACTGATTCTAGAAATATTGTTTGTCCCAACAAGGGCTTGTTTATAACAGCTGTGTTCATACCTCCTGACTTGGGAAGGGAGGAGGAACTTTCTATGTACAGCTGCAGCCATTGTCTACACAAACTCCAAAAACTTCCCATGATAATTCTAAACTAAGAGAAAATCATAGAATCATAGGATGTTACGGTTTGGAAGGAAATTTAAAGATCATCTAATCCCAATTTCCGTCTCATGGGCAGGGACAGCTTTCACTAGATGGGGCCTTATCCAACCTGGCTTTGAACACTGTCAGGGTTGGGGCACGCACAAACCTCCCAGGAAAACCTGTTCCAAATCTCACCACACTCATAGTAAAGAATATCTTCCTAATATGCAGCCTAAATTTATCCTCTTTCAGTTTGTACCCATTACTCCATGTCCTATTACTACAGACAAATCAACACGAAACAATCAGTGGAAGAGTTGCCACACTTGCTTTGGTACTGTTGGAAGCTGGGATTTACCCATCCATTCCACTTCACCCAGTAATAATCAAGGGCCCAGCTGTTCCACTATGAAACAATGGGGAGGTACAACATGGTGAGGACAGGAATGTCAAAAGCAAGCAGTGAGACACACTGACATAGGAAATGGGTTTAATGAAAACGGACTCCTACTCTTCTGCTTGTATTTTTACCTCCCCACCTGAGTTTCCATGCAGACTGGCTCTGAGCTTCAATTCTCTTGCTCTGCATAGGCAGTAAGCTGAATTCCAGCCTATGTCAGCAGGATATAATGCTGCCTGTGGAGCTGCACAAGCCAGCTCAAATACTGGAGGCAGTTTAACTGCACTGTAGAAGTGTTCTGCCACAGCTAATGAGACTAACCACTGCATCATGTCGTGGGAACATTCCCTAGGAGAGTGCCTGAGATCTGACACTACAGTTCTCTTAGATTTTAATTTCCAAGGTGGTGTATCTTTTGTTGAACCTAGACTGCTTCATGGCCTTTGAAACACTTTGGATGCTTTCCCATCTGAACTGACTGAGAATACCCAAACCCATCAATTTGCTTTTGGCTGGGCCCTGACTACCATCACAAACTCTTGGTTTCTTACTGAGTAAGTTTCAGGTTAATTTGTGAAGCACTTCATAGTTATCAGCAAGCACGATTGTCAGCTTCTGTTCCAGGCACATGCCCAAATTACATGTTCCAATAATAAACCCTGAATGATATGGTACTATGGGAGCTGAGTCTTTAAAATGCCTTGTCTTTGTACTGCAAGCTTATTTCACTTGCAGTGATTTCCCACATCTTCCTACTCTATGTTATACCAAGAAATCTCTTTACTGTTTTAAACTCCCAGCAGTCCAATAGTTTTATAAACAGTTACAGAAACAGTACCTGCTATTCCTGAGCGAGAACAGCCAGTTATTACTCATATCCTTCACCTGGAGGCTCCTTCTACATTCTCCAAATATTTTACTTTCAAAACTTATGCTTTCACACTTTGATTCACAAGTGATACTCTGATACTCTGAGGAGCACATTACACTGCAGAGTGGATGAATTTACCAGTTCATATTCCACTAATGTCTACCCTGACATAAGGAACTTCTTTAATAAGTTTTCAATGGATCTGAAAACAAATGTGAATTTTAATTTTACGTCTCCTGAATTTATATAAGGAGATAAGCCTCTCTTAGCATGCATACTTTCTTTCCATACATTCAACTTTTTTTCTTCATCTAGATACTGTCCTAAAATATCACTTATTTGGTTAGGACATCAGCATTACTGTGTTTATACTCATGCCTGGTTTAAATTCATAATATGTCATACCAGTTCAGGATTTTTTCTAGCCACTTAGCAAGCTGCCCCTCAGGAATTCCAAACCATAAAAATCTATGGCAGGAATACACAATCTCAATTAAAGAAAAATATTGAAAAATAAAATTACAATGTTCTAGAACGCAAACACAACTACAAAGTTATGCAATTATTTCTCGAAGGAAAATCTGGACTTTTCCTGTATTGACATACCACCTCCTTAAGACACTGGTACACTAATATATTTTTCAGAGACTGTAAAGACTGACTTCTGTGTTCAACTTCAAAGAATTTTGGCATGCAAGCAGGTTGAAACTAGAGAAATGGCAGTAAATGCTTGAAAAGGGAAAATTGCATTGTATTAACTATTGTAAACTTGCCTTTCTCATTTAATCTATGCTTTTTTCCTGTGCAATACTGGCTTAGCAATATTATTCAGCAAAACAAGAGGCTCCTGGAGAACTTTCTATATCCTAAAATGAATGGAAAAATATCCATTTCCATAAAGCAATAGTTACTAGAGAAGAAATGCTGACCCCACTGACTTATGTCTGCTTTTTAAATAGCCCTCTTCTCTTTGGATTCAAAGCTTCTCTTTGGATTCAGTTTCTGAATGACAGGCTCCATTTAATCACAAACTGCTTGCAGACACTTCTTCCAAGACTCAACATGCATTAGGCTACGCATTAGCAGGATGACAAACAGAGCTGGAAACCCTCTGTTGATCAAATTGTGCCAAAACTTTCACATCCATCTTTGTTTTTCTTCGTCCTCTTTACTTTTTCATACCTAGCCACCAACCCAAATAACACCCAATATGATGTTCTGTCAAAGCTTTTCCATACAGTCTTTCAGCTTCTGAACTGCTTTGCACTGTTGTTGCTTCAGACAGACAGAAATGCGTATTTGTCGCATGTATCCAGCAGAAATGAAAGCTACATATTGAACTATTTCCTTACTTTGATTTGTGAACATGAACAGTAAATTGAACAAATTAATGTTCAGCTTTAATCTACTATACAGCTGCTGATGTAATAATTCTTTTCAAAAATTAAAGAAACAATGCATATCCAAGTATTTCCAGAAACTGAAAAATAATAAATAGCAACAAAGTGGCAAGTAGCTTGCAAATTCAGCAGGCAGATTTACATTGCTGCTATATCTCTTTTGATAGTATTAAACAGAGCCATGATTCAAAGCTTTTAAACACATTCTGTTCTTATTTCTATGGAAACTAAAAGTTTGCTTTCATTTAGAGCTGCACACCAAGCAAACCTTACAAAATCCATACAATCTATGTCAGAAGTAAAAGTGCCCAATTCTCACAGTCACTTATCGCATCACACCAGAAGGGCTTTCATATGTCCAACCTACACACCTCACCAGCTAAACTCCACAATGAACAAAAGGAAAAGAAAGAGCTCATGGCATTTCCTTGGACACTTGGCCTGTCACTAAGGGGATGAATAAGGACTCTGGACTCACAAGACTGACCCCTGAAAAAGCTCTCATCCATGTACACAATCACCATCCCCATGAACCCACATAGGCACACTTACAGGCAGCGCAGCACAATCAGGAATGCACCAGTGACTGAAGGGCTTTTTCTCAAGTATCAGGATCACTGCTCTTAAGCCTCTCTTTTGGGAAGAAAATTTACTGATCATCATATTAAAAAAAGGTATGAAATGTTCCCACTATTCATTATTCAGAGAAATACTTCTGTTTGAGTTATTTTGAAGGAACATTTAGAAGTGACTCCCCAATGAAAAGTCTTTCACTCTTCCTTGAAATGAAGTAGGATCATTTTCAGATAAAATCACAAAACTGTCTGCATGTGTAAGGGAATAGAAACAATTTTACAATCATGCAAAGACAATAATATTTAAAAAAATACTTCACACAGAGGCCATGAGTATTTTTCTGAAAGTATCTCCTGCAATTCTTTTTTGCAATTGCCTGGTTTTGCATTTACGCTAATTTATATTGCCTTTTCAAAGCTCTTTGAATTTTCTTAGGATACTAAGTAATCTAGTTCTATTTTAATAAAACCTAAAGGTAATTTATGTCTTGAATTATGGATTTAAAAATGCTTTTGGTTTCTTTTGAAGAACTCCTTATAAAGGAAATTTTACAGACCTCTGCCTTACAAGAGTGGCTGACGGTGGGTGCCATGAACTAAAAAGCAAGTTCTCAAAAATTTCAGAAATTTCTGGCAAAAAAACCCAAATAAAACTGACACCAAGGAAAATAACTAATAACAGAATCAAGCTGTACCTAGTTTGTTAGTTTTCCAACTTCATGGATTTGGCTGTCTATTCAAGAACTTGACCCTGCCTAGCTTTTACCTCTGACTGCTGTCAGACAATCATCTACCAGAAGGCATAAAAAGTGCCTCATGAACAAAAAAGTCAGATTCAACCCAGCTATTTGAAACAAGGAAAGCCAAGCCCACAGTACCAATCACCTCTCTGGAGCCCCATTAGTCTCAACACTGTCCATGTGGTTTCAAACCGTGACATTACCCAGAGAAGCTGGGGATGCCCCATCCCTGGAAGTGCACAAGGCCAGTTTGGATGGCGCTCTGAGCAACTTGGGCTACTGGAAGGTGTTCCTGACCATGGCAGCAGGGTTGGAACTCAATGATCTTGAAGGTCACTTCCAATCCAAACCATTCTGTAACTCTACAAATACCCCTCAAGTATTTTTTACTAATACTTTACTTAAATCTAACTTTCATAACTGTTTTTGGAAGCTTATGCTTTTCAAGTTAGTCTGAAGTTGATCTGAAGTTGATCCTTTCTAATTTTAGCAACAGCACACTGAATAACACAGAATAATTTCAGGGCAATGTTCATGCCTGTTGTCATGACAGAAGTAGACCCAGACCAGGAGCAATTTCTGAAGCAACACACACAGGAAGATGGGCAGCTGTAGAGGACTGGGGTGTGGAGGAACTGTCCAGCAGTGCACGGAGTACACTAAATTTGCTTCTCTACTTGCAACTTCTTTTATAGCTGTACCAATCACCAAGCCTGTGCCAGGTAGCATCTTTTCCCTGAGAGCCATTCCCCTCTGCACTCTTTAGAAAAGCTTAGATGTGTCATGAGAATCTTTGCATGCTTCTTTTTCTGTTATATTCATGCCAGCGTTCAACAGATAGAAAATACCAAAAGCTGATTAAGGTAAGCAGGCACTAAAAGATACTCAACCCATTACACCAACCAAAAAGAATTAAAGTGTCATTTTTTGAGTCAGAATTTACATAATAGGAACTTCTCCTTGCATATCTAAATTGTGCTGTACTTTTGAAAGGCTGGCCACCTAATATGAAAAGTATCTCTTTGATAATGTTGGATTTAATTGCATAAAGTAAAGAAAAGTGCTTTTCACACTCTTAAATTATGGATTAGAGTCATCTTCTTCAGTGAAGCTATGAGATCATACACTGCATTAAATGTTAATTAGGATATTTTCTTTCAGTTTCTCCATAAATTTAAGGACATGGGAATGAATTGTGTGGAACAACTTGGGGCAAAACTCTCTTCCCTTTTACCTAGGATGAAAATGACAGGTAGAGTAGAAGTGCATTTGAACAGCATTTCTTTCTGATAAAAGCTATATCAAATTGAAACTGACAAAAAATTCTCTGATTCAGAAAACATGTCAGGTAAATATTTGAAATAATACATCAAACTGGACAGCAGAGTTTTAATTGGTTTGGAGAACTTGGCTTGCCATGATTATTGTGTTTTTAAAAATATTTTCTTTATCTTTTTTGTAAAGCACAAAATGCATTTTCAGTGGCTTAGCTGAAGTCACATCATTCTTAATGGAACTCTTCAGTAAACGCAAACTAAAGATGTGCAAGTGTCACGGTATTTTTTAAAATACCATTTATCCTTGCTCCAGACTCTTCTTTTTTAAGTAAAAAAAGACAACATAAGAAAACACATGGCAAATATTCTAAATTAGTACCACATTATACAGCTAGACCACTGGCAAATCAGTTTAAGTAATGCTTTGATAAATTTTTAAGCATACTGATTAGAAGTTCTACACCTCACTTTTAAACATAGTATTCAGGAATAAACCTAAGACAGTGATTGAAGAATTTTGACCATGACTTTCAAACCTTTATAAAACCAGCAGAGATACAGAGATTAAAATTCTTTCTTCACTAGATGTGGTGGGAAATTGAGGTATTTCAACAGGGCAAAATGGCAAAGGGGGATTAAAATAGTCAGTTGTACTAAAAGCAATGCTGAAACATTGTAGCCAAACCTACACACTACACTGCTGGTAGAAATAATTTTTACATGTCCACCAGATAAACACCAGGTTTTCTCAAAAGTCAAAGTTGAAAAAATAAGACCTATAGGACCTATCTCATAAATCATTGTAACTGTCAATTAGTAATCAAAGCTGGTGAAGGCCTCAGCAGCAGCAATGGATGACTAATGCAAATGACCAGGACTGATAAACTGATACTCTCAAATAAAGTCTAAAAACATGCATATCTGAAAATAAAATATATTACTTACATGCTTTTAAAAGCAAAAATAACCGATTCCCATCTCTCAATATCTTATTTAAAATTATATATTATCCAACTAATGTTTGTGAGAGCAGTCTAATGAGATTTTATAATGGATTTTTATCTCCACCATTGCAATAGTATTTCAAGGAATTTATTTATTGCAAAGAGAATTGTTTTTGATTATTTCTACGAAGATTCTGTAAATTTTGACGTAATTTTTTTTGTAAGATTTTTTTAAGTGAAACTAAGTATAAGCTTACATATTTGATTATTTGGGAGTAAATATAATCCGTGTAATAACAATATTCAGACATTCCACCTGCCAAAAAAAAATAATAATAAAAAAAAGAAGCTATAATTAAGTGCCTAATAGCCTTAGGTAGAGAACAACACAAAGATTCAGAACCAGTTTCCCCAAGAATAATGAATATTCCTATAAATGAAGAAAAATAAAGGTGATAAAGTAAGTATTAATGAAAAAAGAGAAGAGTACTTGTTGATTATTCACAGAAAATTTGTACTTAATAATTTGGTGTAGTCAGAAATCTGTATTTTTTCTGCTGAAGCCACCAATGCTTCTTCACTGTAGTGCCTCAATACTGTGGCATTTTTCTGACAAAAAAGACTATTTCTTTTCCTTTTTTTTATCATTAGCTATCTGCCTTTGAATTATGTTGTATATCTTTACAGTGGCTTTGTAAGGTCTTCACATTCTTGTATTTGCTTGACTGTAAGTGAGTTCTGTGTTTACTGATTCATCTTTATTTGCAGCTGGCAGATGCAAAGATGTTAGCTACACTCAGGAGACACTTACATGGGAATTCTTGAAATGGAGAGGAGTTACAATTTTCCCTTTAGCAAATTATTGCATGTTTCATTTTCATGAAACGCAAGTCCCAAGGCAAAATGAGATTATTAGACTAACTTACTTGCTTTCAAAACAAGAACTTAATAGTCAAAATGCAGCTTTTTATTTCTAATAATCTGAGCTAGCTAAGTTTTGTTCATGCAACTTCTGGTTAAAACAAAAGCAGAGTGCAAGGGAACAGAGAAAGCTTGGCCACCTCATTCTGTCTAGCCTTGGATTTACAAGCTGACAGCTGTTAAGGTGATTCTTCTGGTTGAGGATAAAGCTGCAAAGAGAACTGGAGTAAATGTTAAGCTCCTTTGCGAGCCACTGATGGTGGGGAGTAGCACTGGTAGCATTTTGCTAATTTAATTCATGAACAAATGAAGCAATATGCCAAGCAGGCAACATTCTTTTTGCTGGTTCAGATTTCATGCAGAAGGTCAATTACACGTTGCCCTGTCAAAACTGAAAGGAGTTGGTCAGTCAAGCAAAAAATATACCTGAACTTCAGTGCCTTGACAAAGACATGCTCCCTACTGAACCCATTGAACAGCTCATTTGTAATCCTTAGTGCTGTTGTACAGAATGGGACATAAAATGAGCTATTCTATTGCCCAAAACCATTCAAAAATATACCAGGCTAAAAACTACTTAAAATATCTAATACTATTGACATGAACAAGATCTTTAGTCAGTGATGTCATCTCCCTTCCTTAGAAAGAGTTCTTCTGAAAAAGAGGGCTTTTGAGTCATGTACATTCATGTAATAGTACTCTGCCCTGAAGTACATGCACAGGAAAAATCCCTTATAGACTAACCTTGTAAAATTCAGGCTAACTGGTAAAATCTTTCTGCAAAGTCTATGGTTTCAAATCAAGCAGTGGACACTTGATAAAATAGCTTTTTCCCCAAGAATCCAAGTTTTCTTCATACCTACAGCAGATAATACTGCTGTGAAAAAAAGATCTCCTGTCTATTCTACTTGCACTCCCTACCTGCACATTGGCCTCAAAAGCCAAAACTGCAAATATGTGTTTAGGGTTAAATACATGTAACCAAGTGCACTAACACTATATATATAATGCATATACAGAATAAACGTCAGTTTTTCAACAGAAAAAACTGTCAAATAATCTTTAGCAATCATCTAAATACACATAAACACAGAAATCTTGGGCATAATTATTAATAATTCAGTGTATGACATTCTCAAACTCTTGTCATAATATCTAAGAATGTGAATTGCTAAAAAAGGAAGAAGAAGTTGTTCGAATTAAAAGAACATCAAAGGAAAAATAGACTAGCACATTACTGAATTATTATTCTCTTATTTTCTGTTCATAAAGACAGACAAAATATGGGAATCCAACATGGACAATGATAAATAGCATAAAGAGTCTAAAAAAAGGAAAGAGCAAGCTAATGCCTCCACTTGCTGTTGAGAACCCTCGAGCACGTTGGTATAAGCAACTGATGTCACCTTACTGCTCTCCTCAGTTACTCACTAGGAGCCCATGGCTGTATTTTTTTTTTTTTTTTTTGATTCAGCAGAGCTAAATAATTCACCATGGCACAGCGTTCTATGAGCAGGCCAGACTGCAGGCAGCAGGCCAAGACCAAGGTCGCCATGGAGACCTGCATGCAGCTTCACCTCCCTCTCCGGCAGGGAGAGCCTATGAAAAACTGCATCAGCTGAGCAGCCCTGCTTATTTCAGCAGTGAACAATAGGTATAATAAAAGAAGAAAAGAAAAAAAGAAAGAAGCAGTAAAATAAGGATATAAAAGCATCTTCTGTAGCTGGGCTGAAGGACTGAAATGACAAATGAGTCATTAAGCAGTTCCTATTTGGACTGCCACAATTATTATTTTATATGAAAGAAGTACTAACCCCCCCATTATTAGTAAGAGCTATTGCTGCTCTTCAAACAAATAGGTTATCCTATACAATGCAGATGGAAAATTATTAAAGATAGATTTTCTTTAGAACTCGTTTTTGTTACTAAAATAGAGTTGGAGGGGTAAAATGAAATCCTAACACAAATAAGATTTATTGCTTAGATCTTTTGCATAGTTTCTGTCGAATACTGATTTTTAGAGTTCTCTCATCACTCTTTAAAAAGACAGACATATTTATTATCAAACACAAAAAATAGCAGTCAGAAATAGAAAAACTGTATCACATCAAAGAGGAAAAATGCTTTTGAACTGTGTTTCTTGAAGAGTTGTTTTATTTCTCACTAAATGTTTTCCATTAACATGAAACCAGCATTTTTGTATGCTTTATGAATGAAAAAAATGAAAATATATTCCGAGGTATTTATAGTAGATCAACCTAACTTCATAACTATTATTCTTTCTTTTTTTCCCTGCTGTGCAGTGCTGTTCCTTGATTATCTTGTTCTCCGGGCACCTGCTATTAAACATCACCATATTTTTTTGCCCACAACCACCTCAAAAGCAAGAGCCTGGTCATTTTTTTATTAGCTATATAAACTTTAAAAAACCTGTATTCTGCAGCCTTCTATCTTATTGATTCTTTTTTTTCCCCTCACTTGTACCCCTGTTTACTTCAGAAACAGTACAAAACCCCTTCCACTAGAACATTCCCATGTCCTCAACTTACACATTTATTGGAAAAAGTGATTCTTCGGAATGCTGACATCACATTCAGACAGTATAGTACTATATATATATATATATATATATATATATATATATACACACATATATATATAGCCTTTGCAAGCCATACTGAGCTCTCTATAGGTGATACTGGGAGAATTTACAGTATGAGACCACAAGTACATAAGTGAGAGGACCACATGACTTCTGTGTGGTAAACCTGAAAACAGAAGAGTATCTCTGACTGCTTACCCTGGAAGGTCTTACAGAGCCTCCCACTGCCTGCCATACACACTCCTGTTAGGACTGCAGAACCTGTGTTTGGTATGGACCAATTCCTTTATTTTTTTCTCTATAACTGTTAATCCCACCTTCTGCTTAGGCTCAATGTTTTCCAGCAATATTATTGCCTATCACTTCTCCTTAGAGATTTTTGTTTTACTAAACAAGAGGTAGTCAAAGTACAAGAGGGCTGAGTGGAAATAATTGACCTCTTCTGATTTTCAACATTCCTACAGAGAATCTCCATGTTCAAAATAAAGTTCATGAACAGAAGTTCCTCTACATTTTGCAACAGTGTTGCCTCTGGCAATTGCATGTATGTAAGCCACACAGAATTTGAGACCAGATTCTACTGAGGTAGGGCTGACAGATAAAAATTGGAAATTAGTGCAGTTCCTGAAAAAAAAAAAAAAATGGGGAGATAAAAGTCAGGAAATCCCTGATTTCAGAACCATCAGGCCTGGTTTAAATCTCAGTCCTCCCACTAAAACCCACCCTTCCAAAAAATTTATTTTGTCTTTGCTATCTAACTATTAAGGAGGCAAAGGACTTTTAAAAAATTATTTTTCACATTACAGAGAAAATTTTTTTTCAGAACAATACACTGGCATAAAACAATTCAGAAAACTGACTCTTGTCATCACATATTTTTCTGGGCAGAAGGCATGTGGGATATCTTTTCACTATTTCATCACACCAAAACCAAGACTTCCCTGGTCTAGAAAGGGAATGTTAAATCACAAAAAATCTCTGCTGATGTTCTGACACCCTTCAGACAGAAAAATAAAATGAGTATAGTCCCTTTGCTCAATTATGAAATGCTTAAAAACCCCTAAGTTTAAAGCTTTGCAGCTCAGATAGGGATAGAATGATCTGTTGCTGGAACACCAAAGGCCACTTCAGGAGGAGAGAAGACCTCTGAGGGGAGTTTTCCTTCTTGGTGATCTAACTGCAGCTTTCTAAGCCAGCTGGCCATTACATTTATTTTCCATCGGCTTTGACATGTCTGGTTTGCTTCCAAGGCTGCACACAGAACAGCCTGGTTATCATGGATCTGAAGACCTCATTATGAATGTGTAAAAAACCCAGATATGGTAACACAAACACCAGCAAGTGTTGGACAGCTGAGGAAATGTGCTGATGATTTTGATGCCCACGCTGATCTAAATGGACTAGAAGAGATTTAATTTCGAGTCACAGAATATTCTGAGTTGGAACAGACCCACCAAGATCATTAAGTCCAACTCTTAAGTATGGGGATGAAACCCCCAACCTTGGTGTTATCAGCACCCTGCTCTAACCAACTGAGGGAATCTATTACAGAGCCAGGCCTTTTATCCTCTCCTGAACATGCACAGCTTGCAAAAGGAAAAAAAAAGTTGTTATTCAACTGCCTTAAATTTATCTATCCTCCCAGGAATATTGCACTTACACCCTTGTAAACTCTTGCAGTTACTTATGTTAGTAACTCTCTTTAAAAAAAACTGTTGCTTGTAAAAAGAAAAAAATATTTAATAGCTTAATTTATCTCAAAAATGTGCAAAGATATAGCATAAATTGTTGACGCATTTTTCCTTTAGCGTAAGTGGACATGGGGAAAAAACGCAGAAAGAACAATTAGCATGAAAAGTTCCTAGAAAAAGTTGTAACAGATGGATTCAGTGACTGCTGAGGGTATATGTCAAAGAAACAAAGGGAACACAGAAAAATCACATTTCATGACATACAGCTTCCTCTTATGTTATCATGATCACGTGGGACACAGAAGACATAGGAAATGGGTTCTTCAGACTCAGTTTTCAGCTACTGGTCTGCTCTCCCAATCTTCTCTGGACAGGAGGCCTATAGCAGACCTAAATGTCATTTACAGAACTCAGGATTCTTTTAACACAGAAGAGGGCAAAGAAATAGTTATTTACATGAGGTGTAATAATGTTCACCTTGTCCCAGAGCAATTACTTCTTTCTTCTTTATCCTTCCAGGAGAAAGGAAAGATGGGGTAGAAGTTACAAGCTTCCTCTGTCAGAGGAAGCCACATCTTTAAACAGAGGGAGGCAATTTTCTCCTTTCTTTATGGTTGCTTGGGTCTCTTTCCATCTCCAGGTTCCTTTAGCATCTCTTAAGCACTCTGATGTTAGTTATTTGATCCCTGTTTCTTTTTATCATGTGTAACCCTCACAGACAGTGTGGCTTATGTGCTAGTGTACACAGGATTTTAAAGCTCATTAAGAGGAGAATGTGTGACACTGTGGTCTGACACTGCTCTTCCAAAGATATAAATCCTGATGTCTGGGTCTGTCTCTTGTAGCAAGGTTCAGGCAGATTAAATGACATCAGTTTCCTTATGTATATACCTATGACAGACTAATAAAAGCATATAAGAAAAATGCCATTTGGGACAGTGAGGGCATACTTTTGTCAAAGGTCTGCTGAAGTTTCCCAAGGCTAGAATAGTAAAAATGCATTGGCATCAAGCATTGTGTATTGTGGCTTGCTTTTGATACAAAGATCACTTTACCAAACACCTCACTTAAACCTGAACTGCTACATATGAGGAAGCCTCCTGAAGCAAGAACTTTTGGATCCATAACATGATTTACCACCATGATAACAACTTTACCACCACACCATAGTAATTTTTATGGCATGTGAAAGATCCATAGAAATCACTGGGGATGGTGGGCATTTGCCAAATGGGGTACTTAAAAAGAATGATCACATCTAGAATGTAGAAGTGGTACAGACTGGAGTCTCAGAAGGAACTATGAGACTGTGACAGAGTGATTGAAAGAGTGTCTGGAACAATGACTACCATTTTCCAACATTATATATACACATACACAAAAGGTTTCAATAAATGTCCTGTAAAATGCTACAGAAAGTGCAGAGATAATACTTTTACTCAGCATTATTATTGTTACAAGAACTTCTCTGATGACGCTTGTCAAGCATTTTGAACAGTGGCACATTTATATGCAATAATACAAAAATACAGGATGCAGACAGGACATCTGACCCCAACTGACCCAAAGAGATATTCCATGCCATTTAGTGTTATATTCGGCATATAAAGCCGGGAGAAGAAGAAGGTATGGGGGGACAGTCAGGGTTGTGGCAAGTTCCCAAGTCACTGTTATACAAGATGGAGCCTAGCATTCCTGGGCATGTCTAAACCAAGGGAAGTGGAGAATATCCTCTTAGCTCTCCTCATTTGCACAGCTTTTGCTTTACCTCTACAACTGCCTTTAGCCAAACCCACAAGTTTTCTCATTTTCACCCTTCCAACTCCCTGCCCCATCCTACCGAGGGAAAAGTGAGATGTGTCGGGCTCAGCTGCTTCCTCAGGGTAAGCCTAGTCAATTGCTTAACAAAATGCTAGGCTGACTAGCAAAATGAAATACAGCAAAACAGATTCTATAGTTAGGAAGGGACATCCCCCTAGATCTCTGTCCAAAAAGAGTAAAGTGAGGTAGGTTTGGATCTACTCATGCACATATTACTTTTCTGTCTTTGGATATGAGGATTTTGGGGTTAGGCATAGAAGTGTATGACTGCTATTGGGAACCCAATCAAGTATCAGGCACAGCAGGTAGAATCAATAACTATCAGGATACCTGTGGTTTACTCTGTACTGTAGCACAGATACCCCTTGCATAACACAAACAGCATCACAGAGTATACATCACTATAGTGACATGAGTATCTCATATATTTTAAAAGAAGCACTTAATTTGGTCCTTGGCTTAAGAAAGAAGCAATAACACTTCTAATGCCAATGAAGTGGCAGTGGTGCAATCTATCTCATACTCTCCTCATCCACATGGAAAGAAACTGCAAATAATTTGTCTTAGGAGCAGTTCAAGCAAAAAGGTTAGGTCAAAGTAACAACATTTATGCCTTGTTCCACTGGTGATTATTCAGATCACAATAAACAAATTTAGGAGAGAATAATTTCAAGTTGATGCAGAAACCATGTTCTCATTCTATATCGTGATGAAATACAGGGACACAGTCTCAAGCTGCATCAAGGGAAATACAAGTTGGATATTACGAAAAAGTTTTTTATGGAAAGAGTGATAAAGAACTGGAATGGTCTGGCCAGGGAGGTGGTGGAGTCACCATCCCTGAATGTTTAAAAAAAGACTGGATGTGGTACTTGGTGCCATGGTTTAGTTGAGGTGCTGGGGCATGGGTTGGACTTGATGATCTTGAAGGTCTCTTCCAACCTAGTGATTCTGTGAATTCTGCGAAAAATATTTCTAGTGATCTGGTATATATCTACCTGGTGGATATAGATAAGTTAAACATATTGATAACAATTTGCCAAATTTGTAAGTGGCTTAAATTTAGACACTACCTTGCAAATTTCTAGATACTTTATTGAAAGAATTCCTAATCAGGTTTCCCCATCTCAAATAGTTGTGTTACCTCAATTGCTATTTTTTTTCATTTTAATATTTTCAAAATAAATAAAATAAAATAAAATAAAATAAAATAAAATAAAATAAAATAAAATAAAATAAAATAAAATAAAATAAATAAAATAAAATAAAATAAAATAAAATAAAATAAAATAAAATAAAAGTCTTAATAACCTGAAGATAACTTTGCCAAGCACAATTGAAACATTTCTGGAAAATTATCAGCCACATTATCATCCTGCAAGAAATACTCCCCTGAATTACAGCTACCCTATAGTCTGCAGCACTCAAGCTACAGCACTGATAAGGATTAGCAAGAACTGATCCTGAGAGCAAAGAGCAAAGTAACATGAAGCACTTTAGCTGGTCACAGGAGATTCACAGCTTCAGACATTACCCCTCACACTTGAACTGAAGGCTTTGTAAGAGAAGTCCTCCAGGTGAAACCACAGGCACACAGAGGTCAGAGTAAAATTCCTGTTGTTTTCAATCAGGACACAATTTCACTGTAGGGATTTCATTGTTGCTAGTCTCACTGTATTTTCAATATCCTTTCTTCTGCTTAGAATAAATAAATTATGTTAAAAAGCAGAGAGAAAGAACCATATATTATAAATTATATGGTAATAACTGTATTTACATAAAGAACAAGTGAGGATCTGAAAAACTGCAATCCAGTAACTCTGCGTTCACTTTCAGAAGAGAAATCGTGAATACTTCATACAGCCTAGTGTATAAACTTTAAAATTCTGTGCAGCACAGAACAGCCAGATTAACTTCAATTCATTGAGAAAACACAAAAACAAAACCACCAACACTGTATGTATTGCTGATATGACAGAGATAAATTTTACACTATTAACATTTTATTTATATCAGTTTCAAGTCAGCTAATGCTGCATCACACAGTAGTTTCACCTACAAGGTCAGACATGAGAAAAGTTGTTCACAGAGATTAAGAAGTGGCTTTCAAAACAAGAATGGAGGGTGTCAGATCAAGAGAAAACATTTGACTCGTGTAGGAGTAATAAGCCCAGTAGGTATCAATAGCTTGATTTTGTTTACACAGTTTATACTGAAGGCAGTATTTCACAGGCTATCAGAGCAAGCAAACAGTATCAATGACATTCTGGGCTTTCTCCTTTTAAGATCCTGACTGGTTCTAGCTTTCCTAAACACAGCTCTCAATAGCATGCTTTACCAGATCAAGGCTAAAGTCCTCTGCTGTGTCCCAGGCTGAGGTTTATAAAGAGACATAGAAAGGAATAAAGCAGAGGGAGACTCTAAGCACCACTCTGAATGTGGTCTTAAAGGCTAATATTGCTACACCATTGCTACTACAGGAGTTCAGAGGGCTGCTAGCACATAAAACAAGCTGAAAATCCCAGCTCAGTTCCCAAAAATACAGTACAGATCAATTCTCAGTAGCATTCTTCCTTGACAGTCTTGGGAAGTACCAAACAGTGATGAACCTTGGAAAACTCTCTTGACTTACCTCATGTTCAGCAGAGGAGCCTCCAGGAATTAGTTTCTTCTTTTTCCTGAATCATATCCCAGGAATAAATTGTGTCACCAGCATACAACTATCCACGTGCCTCAAAGGGCATTTGGTTTTCCCAATAAAGGGTAACACATTTTCCAGCAAAATTTCGTCTACTGTGAGACTTTACCTGAAGATACAGTCCAGACAGTGAGGTGACAATGTAACATTTGCACCATCCACAATCTACAATCTAATGGAATTTATGGGGTAGTGCAAACATTCAAACGGCAGGGAAACGCTTCACTAGAGCCAGCTGTGTCATGATCTGAGGTAACAATGTTTCTGCTTCGGCTGATTCTATTCTTTCACCTCCACACTTGGGTGCTCCTATACTTAGAGAGATCCTTTGTGGGACTACAGCTAAAGAGCTGAATCTAACCCAATTAATACATTCAAAGTTCAATGCCTCTTTGCATTACCTCTTCTGCTTTTTCAAAAGTGAAAGACACACTATCCACTGCTTTTCTGACATATTACAGTCTGTTTCTCTTTGTCTTTTTGAAATTCATTCATTGCTGTCTCCTTTCTACCCAAGAATGTTTTCTTAATTGCAGGACAGAAATGGGGTGGCTGATTTAAAATACCCTATACTAAAAATATATATGGTTAAAATAAATTCCCCATCTGCACTCTTGAACAAGTAGAATCTCTATCAGCAGGTTTTCCAGAGGCCATCCTCTCACTTTCAACTCCTGATTCATGACATGAATTCAATCAGTATGGTAATTTTGAAGTTTCAGTTTATATTGTTGGCAGTCAACTGTCTTTAGTGTTGTGTCATCCTCCCTTCAACCAATATTCATTGAGTATGTATCAATCAATGTATTTTTCTCGTGAAAATATTACCTCAGCAGTCAGCTACTAAAGCAGTCCTGTCTTGTAAATTTCCTATATCTCAATCAGAGTGAAATAAAATAAAACAACAAAATAAAAAGGACCAAGCCACACAAGAGAACGGAGAATTATATTATCTAAATATTAATCTAAAAATTAGTTTGTATTATTTAAATACTAGTATCTATATTAAACTCCTTAGTTCAAAAATTAATGTTAGTTTATGACTAAAAGTACATGTCACTACTGATATTGGTACTTTCATATGATGCTTTTGAAGGTCTAATCCTAAACCTCTGTGACACTGGTCCTACCTCACTTACGACCCTATTTTTGGCTCTCATAAATGCTACAAAATACCAAATCAAGAGTACAAAGTCACACAGTTTAAAAGCAGTCAAATCTGTGTTTTCCTGTTTCTACTGGAGAAGTTGAGACACCTATAAAAATAAAAGCTAAATTTATAGGAGAGCTACCCAGTCCCTGCAGCTACAAAAAATAAGCATCTAAGTCCTACAATCAAACAGGCATTTCCTGCCATAGTGATGCACAAGGTCAGCCAGTTAGCTACTGTTAAATAGTTTAAAGGTGCTATGCAAATTGTGTAATGTTAACAGTCATCATATAATGAAAAACAGTGTTTGTCAGCAGTTAGAAGTACTTTGACCTTATGAAGTGACAGATTTTAACAGGAGCAAAAATAGCAGCGAATACAATTTTGAAGACAATCAAAACTGAAAAGAGGTATGAAGAAAGCAGTGTGGCTAGTGTTAGACAGCTTTCATGTTAAACTGTTGGAAAGCTTCTTAAAGACTTGGCTAACTGTATAAAATGAAAATATTCTGTTTCTTCTTTAACTGTGAATTTCCCATTCTCATTTCAAAAAGAAAAAAAAAAAGAAGTGAACCCAAGAGCTCAAAAAGAAGACAACCAAAATTATTCTAAAAGCCTTTTTTTATGATTTTCAAACAGATATGGTTGACTCTGTGGGCATTATTTACAATTTTCAGCATTGAATTAAATGTTGTTGGAAAAAAAACCACTTTCACACACAGTGACTGAAAAGTGTAAATGACAAAAGCAATGAAGCAGAAACTGTATTGATGCAATATAGCCCACATTTTTGGTCTAATATAATAGCTATAGGGTTCTTAAGGTAGATACACCAATGCAGAAGAATAAACTTTACAGCCAATGGCTGTCAGTAGAGCCATCAGCCTCTCTGGAGGAGGAAATTACTGTTAGACAAAGTACAGAACAAGGAAGGAATCCAGTCCATTATTGCTGATGAGTAAGGTTATACATTGTAAGGCCCCACATGAAATAGTTAAGATTCCATCTCAAGTTAACTTTTTCTTCTTTGAATGACACCACTACTGTTCTTTTCTAAAAGTGCTTCAAGAATAACACCCCTCTAATGATTTGAAACTTTCTTCTACTACAAGATTCGGCTTATGCATAGATAGTGCATCTCCATTTCTTTTTGTACTAATTTCACCCCTTACATATAGGTTAAGCCTATGGATTTTCACCCCAATACTTATCTTAAATATTTAATAAACATTCATATAAAATATATAATTTTTTTATATAAATTCCCAACCTGGAGAAGAGAAGGCTTTAGGGACCTTCTAGCAGCATTCTGATACATAAAGGGGCCTACAAGAAATCTGGAGAGGGGCTTTTGAGAAAAGTATGTAGCGACAGGACAAAGACTTTAAAATGAAAGAGGGCAGGTTTAAATTAGATGTCAGGGAGAACTTTTTCACTGTGGCAAAAAATGGCAGTGAGAGACTGGCACAGTTTGCTGAGAGAAGCTGTGGATGCCCCATTCCTGAAACCTTCCAAGGCCAGCTTGGATGACTTTGAGTAGCCTGGTCTAGTGGAAGGTGTCCCTGCTCATGGCAGGAGGGGATGGAACTAGATAATTGTAAAAGTCCAACCCAAATATTTCTGTGATTCTATGATATACATAATCTTAAATTACTAAGTTAAAATGTTTAGTAATTCAGTGCTTTGCAAATAGCTTGGAGTAAAACCTTGGATGCAATGAAATTAATGGCACAATCTCAACAATTCCATGAAGTTAGAGTCTCATCTAAGTTTCCCAATGAAGACCAAATATTTTACCAGGCTACTAAGTACACAAGTAAACAAATAACAGTTACAAAAAAGAAAATAAATTTAATATGGGTGGATTCTCTTCCTGTCTCTAGTTTCTTCTTATCACTGAAACATACATAGTATATGAACTCCAAAAAAAAAAAGAAAGCAGGAAGGAAAATTATATTCTCCATTTCTATATAACCCTGAAGAGGCTCTTGACTTCTTTCAACAACTCTATGAATTCTTTGTTTCAAATTTTAAAAAGTAACCACTTTTTTTTTCATTAGTTACTTCACCAAACACCATTACACAACTTTCAACACACGTTTAGCTATTTTATTTCTAAAAACAAGTTAAAACCTATAAAACCCTCAGACCGCAGGACATTTAACTTTAAAAGTCCCTTTTTCCTTTTCTATCTATCAGGATAAAGCTAACAGGCATGATGAAGTTCTCTATTGTATTACTGGAAACGGGACATGAGAAAAGCAGTAATTGCTTTAGGCTCCCCAGTCTGTTATCACTCGTAATTTTTAAAAAACATCACAGAATGTATTGTTCCAACGTTTTAAAAGCTTAGTTTCACCTTAAAAATCATTTCCTCTGGTGCTGAAAATTTAGATATGGAAGGGAATATTCATAAAGACATTTTAATGAAACAGAATTTTTATTTTGAGCAAAGTTAGAGAAAGAATATACTTCTATAGAATCCAAAACTTTTGATCCAAATTAAATTAATATCACCTCCTCAGGAAGATCTTGTATATAGAAAAATTCTCTAATATCTTGGTGGAAACGGCATCTAAGCAACTAATCTAAGAAGAACAATGATTATATCTTTATCTGACTGCTAGGAAAAAGACTAAATTCTCTCAACAGTCAGGAGAAATGATGGAATTTTTCACAAAGGATCTAAAATACTGTCTTATCTCTAAATGAGCCTGTGAGTGCCAAACAAGAGTAGAGCTATATATTACAAAGGAAGCTCTTCTGGATTAAAAGATTGCAGATATGTCACTCTTTCTTCACAAAGGCAGACTTAAAAATCCACAGCAGATCTAGTCTCTCTCTAGTTACATGATACCAGAAAGCTCATTTACATAGTATATCAGGTAGCATACTCAAGTATTTCAAATTTTGGATTTAAAAATGAGAAAAATAAGCAAATTTATAAATACAAGCTGGTCAGTTACACCCTTAATCTGACAGAGTTAAAATTACTGTTTTGAAGACCTAAAGAAAGTGGTATAAATAAATCAATGAAATTACATACCTGCCTATGATGAGATCTAAATTCTGGTATTTACATAGAAATGAAAATTTTTGTTGACTTAATCCCCATTTTGCTTTACGTAACAAAAGTACTTGAAAACAAGATAATTATTCTTGAAGGCCAAGAGCTCTTAGCCAAAGAAATTATTAAAATGTCATTTTCATTTTTATCTTCTTGGGGATTGTCTGTCAGGCAATAGACACTTAGTGAGCTTATTCTTATAAAATATATTTTCTTATTAGATATTTTTTATAAAAATGCTTAACATTCCATTTTCTCCCCTCAAGCTGTTTAGATGTTTATAAGTTTAGGACAGAAAGCCTTTAAAACCACTTTAGGTAAGGCACGAAATAACAGTCAGAAGCAGTAAATTTATAAAACCTGCCGCAAGTGTTTGCTCTGAGTTAGGTAACATGTTTTACATGGATTTGAACAGGCTCAGGCCCGATCTTGTTACAGCTGAAGGCAAAACTGCCTTGTTACAGTAAAGAAATGTGTTCTTTAAATCCCTAACTAAATACTTAGAATAGGTGAGATCCTTAGATGTGAGGTAGTGTTAACCTTTTACACCAAGGGATGAATCTATTTAATCGTGTGCAGAGCATCAAAGTGACAGGGTAAAAACAGTAGTGACATAAGGATGGAATTCTATTCTTGGTTTTGTCAGGAGTATAGGCGTCTGGTGTGATCTAGAGATGAACTACATTAACCAGGGGATGGGAAATATATCACTGGATTTTTTAGGAGGCCCATGATTTTCTGGAACAGTATCTAGGGACCAAGCAAGTCAGACCACAGGGCCTAAACAGCACCAGGTCCCTACACGAGTGTAATGAATCCTACCACTGCAGAGGGAAGGGGTTCAACCCCAAATCATGACATTGGAATGCCACTGTCTACCCTGGTGAGCCCTACAGGTCTCATCACTCTCCAGCATCATTTAAAACTAGAAACAGGTTTTTATTACCTAGATAGAAGTGTCTAGAATCATATGAGCTGACTTAGAACATAGAGACTGGCTTCCTGTTGCTAGCCTAAAGAGGAAACTTTTGTTGGTCCCATGTGATTTCTGCCAGCCTTGTGCACATCTTGGCCAAGGACACCTTAAGGGGTGCTTGATACCCACATGTGAGCAACTTAATCACACTTCTGGTCAATACCAACAAGAGAATTCAGAAAAATACTTCAAGTCACTCTGAAAAAGTCATAAGATGAACAGACGGTACAGGAACCTTGAGGAAAAATATTCAGTTTCTACTTCTATCATACTTAACATATCATCACAGCAAATCTTATTTATCTTATGCCCTTCCCATTAATTTCTTAACACCCAGGGGTATGTGAGCAGTATGGCCGCCTGTTAGTGGTGCCTAATACAAAACATTAAATGCATGGAGCATTGCATCTTTTATTGTATGTCATAAAAATGCACAAATACTCAAATACAAAAGAAGGAGCTTCGGTACTGTGATGAAAAGGAAACATGAATGTTTGTGGAACAATTTACTTGTTTAAGACGACATTCACTCAAAACCAGAACAATTTTAAACTGTGCATACTGTGGCATTTACATTCCCATCCAAAATTGATTTAACTGTTAAGACTTTTAAATTTATTTAAAATCATTTTGAGTATGTTTGGGTAACAAAAATTATCTTATTCAAACTTTCATTCTGAAAGAGACTGTGATCCTCTTTATCTCCAGTTATCTAATGACATCCTTCACCTAATCCTAACAGTGTTGTCTACCAAGTTTTGGTACTCATATTTTAAAAGACCAAACCAAAACCAAACCAACCAACCAACCAAACAAACAAACAACAAACAACAAACCAAAACCCAAAAAAAACCTAAAAAAACAATCACAAAAAATCAAAACCAATGTTCAAACTGTTATAGACATGTCTTTAATCTCTTCTACTCTGGCACTTTCTTTTGAACACATTCACTTCTAGAACCATTTTACAGATTATTAAATTGAAATGCTGTATTTATATTTTATGATACCTCTCTACTACATTTTATGAGAAAAAGTAACAGTCCCAAGATAAAGGAATGATGAAGATATATTCACGGCTCTTTTACACTGCTTTTCTTCTATTGCTCTTGATATGTAGCCTGGAAACACTCTTCACTTTGTTCAATGCACACTTGTGCAAGCTAGGTTACAAAGATGGGTAAACTGCAGGATCCATCATAATGGAACTGGACACACAACCTGGATCCTCAGCTCCCCCAGCAAAATGCCTTAGTCACTTACATCACACCCTCTTCCCTACACATTTGAAAATAGATGGAATAGAGAAAATTATAATAAAGACCTTTCCAAAGCTGGCATTTCATGTACAAGTAATGAAGGATAGAAGTATCAGAGCTCGGCACTTCATAAGCAACAAGAAAAACCAAACACTAGTATACTATCCTGGGTTGGTTTGAAGTTTCTTTAATTATTTCATTTTTCTAAATACATAAAAGCTATGAGAGCAAAAAAAAAAAAAAAAAAAAAAAACCTCACATTCCAAGACCAAAATCATGCAGTACAGTTAACAATATATTTCTATTACTTCTCATAACAATAACAATAATACATTTTGTTGCACAAAAGATCATTTCTTTCACTTGCAATTAAACACAAAACACAACACAGACAGATACAATCTGTCAATTTCCCTGCAAAGACAGTGGGTCAAAGCAATTTCCTACAAGAGCATCACACAACCAATGTCTGAGGTAAAAACGTGACAGGATCATCACCTTCAGATCGACATGCCATACAAAAAGAAAGCAATTTCCTCTGTTGTACATTTTGTAAATATCCACCAATACATTTAAATAAAGTAACTTCCTCCCATTGAAAGGGAAGCTTGTTTTTCTGTTTTACTATCTATGTTTCAAAGAAATTGATAATTTTCTTTCTGCCTTTCAGCTGGTAATTTTCTAAGAAATTAAGTCTTCCCCTTGCCAACATCTATTTCATATCTGTAAGTGAATTTGTGATCACATCCCAGCAAAAAATGAACAGTAGCAATGAAACAAAACAACTTCTTCCCTATAATATCAAGAGAAAAAAAATACTAAAGACTAGATTTTCTGAGGTTAGTATTTCTTTTCTAAATATCTACACAGCTTTGAAACCAGTTCAATTGTTTCCTAAAAGAGAAAAAACACACAACACAATCTTCATATATTACAAGTATGTCACATGAGTAAGAAAATCTGATGAAAATTGATATAGATTGGTCTTACAGCAGTTACTTTTTTCCCCCTAACTGTGTCATAATATGATGAGTACTTGTGAGTTAATACAATCAGAAGCTCAAAGAAGAGGGCATCAGTCACAGAGGGACATTTTTTCCTCATAATCATAGAATGGGTCAGGTTAGAAGGTACCACAGCGGGTAGTCTCGTCCAACCTCCCTGCTCAAGCAGGGGCATCCCAGTGCACATGGCACCAGATTGTATCCAGATGGTTCTTGAATATCTCCAGTGAGGAAGACTCCATATGCTGTTCGAGTAAGAGTAAAGTTCTTCCTCATATTCACATGGAACTTCCTGTGTTCCAGTTTCTGCCCATTGCCTCTTGTACTGTTGCTCAGCACCACTGAGCAGAGCCTGGCTCCATCCTCCTGAGACCCTCCCTCCAGATACTGATAGATATTGATGGGATCCCCTCTCAGTCATCTCTTCTCAAGGCTGAGAAGGCCCAGATCCCTCAGCCTGTCCTTGTAGGAGAGATATTCTTGTACTGAGGAGGCCAAACTGGACACAGCTCTCCAGATGAGGCCTCACTAGGGCTGAGTAGAGCAACAATATCACCTCCCTCAACCTGCTGGCAATTCTCCTCCTGGCACCCCAGGCTACCTTTGTCTCGGCCACAAGGACACACTCCTGGCTCATGGATGGCTTGTTGTCCACCAGGACTCCCAGGTCCTTCTCCGCAGAGCTGTTTTTCCAGCAGGTCATCCCCAGTCTGTACTGGTCCACAGGATTGTTCCTCTCCAGGTGCAGGACCCTGCCTTTGCCTCTGTTGAATTTCAGATGGTTCTTCTCTACCCATCTCTCCAGCCTGCCGAGGTCATTCTGAAGGGCTCTCAGCACTCTGGGCTATCGGCCGCTCCTCCCAGCTTTGTGTTGTTGGGGCACTTGCTGAGGGGGCCTCCGCCCCTTCACCCAAGTTATTGGTGAATAGGTTAAA
The DNA here is from genome assembly GCF_022539315.1 of Serinus canaria. Taxonomy (NCBI): domain Eukaryota; kingdom Metazoa; phylum Chordata; class Aves; order Passeriformes; family Fringillidae; genus Serinus; species Serinus canaria. The sequence goes on from NC_066315.1 coordinate 125,914,661, forward strand.
TGATACTGGGCTCAGTACTGAACCTTGGGAGACACCACCAGTGACAGGCCTCTAACTAGACCTTGTGCCACTGATTACAGCCCTCTGGGATCTGCTGTTCAGCCAGTTCCCACACCACCTCTCTGTCCACTCACACAGTTCACGCTTCCTGAGTTCGTCTGTGAGGATGTTGACAACAAGCTTTGAAAGCCTTGTTGAAGTCAAGGTAGACAATATCCACTGCTCTCCCCCTCATCTGTCCAGGCAGTTGTATCATCATAGAAGGCAATAAGGTTGGTCAAGCATGATTTACCCTTAGTAAACCCATGCTGTCTACTGCTGATAACATTCTTATCATCTATGTGAACAGAGATGGCCTCTTTTCCAAAGCACTGAGCCAACCAGAATAGAGGCAATCCTACCAAGTGGTAGGAGCAGAAACATAAATCTACTTCCACCCTGGCCACAGAGTGTAGATGCTCTTTTAAAATGCAGACATAAGAAATTTTCTTCAATTTTCATTACAAAAACATCCTCTACAAATACTCCATAACCCGACAGTCTCATTCCACACTGCTATTCCACACAAGGGTTAATCCTGATATGATTCATAATGAATTAATAAAGAAAGAAAAATATTTTCATCAACAATCACAAAGCACTTGTTGAATAATATGCTTTATGCTTTTTTCAACACATAATAAAAACTGCTGTTGTTCTACAGAGAGAAAGCATCAAGTGACTTTAATGTTCTTCTTATTGCTTCACCTGCACATCTCCTAGCACAGCAGTTTTAACTCTAGAATGTGAAATCCCTTTCCCAATGACTGGGTTCAAGCTTTAATCTTCAATACTTGAGATTGGATTGCCTAATATTAAGCCCTGAAATCAACGGGACATAAGTCTCCTAGCACCCTGAAGCCTTGATCTTGAAATAAACAGGAGTTTCTAAACATGGCAAAAATACCTGAACAAGCCCCTAAGTCAATTATGTGCTGTAATACCTCAAAAGTTATGCTAGAATTATCATTATTATTACAGCTGAACTCCTCAGCTGGTATAAACCAGATGTTAATAAGCAAGGAAACATTGTACCAACAGTTTTGGTTAATAAGTAAAACTACAGAAATATTTTTTCCTTCATCTGTAATTTATGTCAAATTTAATTCATCACAGAAATAAAGTGTTGCCACTTAATTGCTCTTAGTGCACAGCAAAGATGCTTACAATGAATGATGATAAGCAGGAACATGAATGAACAGTTGCCAGGCAACCAATAAATAAAGGTTCCAAATAGCATGACCTCCCTTTAAAGGATAAAGCTCTAATCATAATTATTTTTCAAATCCATTTCAGTGCCAGCTAAAATCATGTTTGCAGCACTAATCCTGGCATTCCTCATACAGAATGAAACCAAATCTGTCATTTGACATATCACAGATAACAAATTAAACAGACTCAACCTGCTCCTTCAGATTATGGTCAACAGTGCATTTTGAGGATGGCAAAAAGGTTAGACAATAAACTGGAATCTGAAATAGAGAGCTGAGATTTAAGCAATGTAAATAGGGTAATTAAAATAATTTTTTAAAGTTACGTTGTTTCCTAAGGATCTTCGAACAGTATCAACACAATATCCTCCAATGTTTAATATCATAAAATGATCATTCCATAAAGTACAAGAATGAGACAGAGTTTAAAATACTAAAAACAGATGCAGTTTGAAATGCTTTAAAATCTATATAAGACCACATTCTATCTTTATAAACTCTTACAACACAGTCTTGCTGAGTGCATAAGCAGAGCTGAGGTGCCTAGAGCAAGCACTGACCTTTTAGATGGATTCAAATAAAACTGACAAAGAACAGCATAAATCTTAAACTAGTTAAAGAACACAGTATATCCACTTTGAAGAAACAATGAATGGTTATGCAGAAGTTTTACATTATGCCTTCCAAATAATGCAATTGGGTTTGTTCAAGGTTTACTGGTTGGCCAATAAATATTTCATTTATTTTAGTGAGCTCTCATGTAAGAAAACATTAGGAATACTTGTTTTTGCAGTTTTATCTTGCACTACATAAGGTGATTACATAAATCTCTTTAACCATTTTATTTCTTTTCTTTAGTAGTATTGAGATTCACTAACAGCTGTGATGCATAAACACTAAACTGACAAAAATTTACAACAGGAAAACAAGTTGAACTACAATAAAAAACAAATATGTTTTGTACCTAAAGTATAAAATAGTATGTCAGCAGTAAAGCCATAAGAACAGGCACCATTCTTCCAACAAATCTTTGAAAAATACAGGCAACAGAATCCATGAACTTCCCTGCAATGTCAGTAGCACAAAATAATCTCACACTTTACAGTAGTAAATGCACTATAACAACTAAGTAGTATTTTTTCACATGTTTCTTCATATCAAATGAAAACCAGTTCATTATATAGTAGATAATCTCTTTCTTTGAGAGAAAAGCATTCTGTTGCCTTCCATCAGACACGTAATTTTCCAATTATTTTCCTTATCTAGATATATCTGCTCACCAGAGACATTTATAGGAGCTATTCTGTGTATCTATAAGCAAACAGGAAATATACCACATTATATCTGAGTTTTCCTTGACTAATATTTCACCCACTAATCATCTTCATCACCTGATTCAGTAACTCCTCTCCATCTTTGTAATAATTTCAGTTTGAACTCCTTGTTCTAATGAAAGTCCAGTTCATTTCATTGATATCCTATGCAAGAATGAGATTCAGAATTTAAGTAATTGAGAATCATGCATACTGACTGTAATTTAAAACAGTGCAGAAGATCCTCTAAATTCCTGTTAGGACACATGGCACTATTGATAGCAAAACCACATTAATTGCTTTTCCATGGTTTTCAGCTTGCATTTTAATGAACTATAAAAGAACTGTGTTGTGCCTATAAACCTCACTACCAAGACTACTAGTTCAAAAGTGTGTAAAGGTGTTTTGGAGGATTTATTCCCCTCCCAAGTGTTTATTCCTTTTCAGATGCCAGCTGAAGAATGAAACTGGTCTGGTTTTAAGCCTAAAAGACTAAGAGCTTATGGAATAAAAGGTCATGCCTTATCATTCAGCAGGAGCTGGAGGCTAATTGTGAAGTTTATTAACAATGAAAACAATGGGGTTCTCAGAAACTTATTACCATGGAGGAAACTGATGTTATTTTTCTGAAGTTTGGATTTCACTGTGTTTTGTTCCACAACATGCAATTTAACTACCCTACTTTTGAAAATGGGAGATGACTGTATTGTTTTAAAGATCTGCTCACACTAAAATAAGAATAATTCTAAGACCTCCCCTAGGGATTCAAGTCTATACATTTAGCAATAGAAGGAAGAAAACAGCATGACTGCCAGCTTGAGGAGAGAGAGGATGAGGCATGTTTTCTCTGAAGTGTTTCCCACATTACAGACACAGTCAATGAAACTAGGTGCAATTCTAAAAACACTTTCCTCGACAGGGCTCAGGCAGATACCAATCCAAGTAAGAGTTAGCAGCTTTATGTTCCAGAGATCAACCCTATTCTAGATGCATGCTAAACCTGCCTTCTGTTTAAGATATTTTTGTTTCAATAACCATTTGTCCCATAACAAAATGGTAATATTTGTTTTCATTATTTTTAATATTATATATTAAATAGGTAATTAAATATAAACTTATTATTCAAATACATACAAAAGCTAATGGATGACATTAGAAGATAAATTTGTAGAACAATACCAGCTCAAACAGTGCAATATTGTTTGGTTTAGGAAAGGAAATATATATATATAGGTATACACACTAGATGCATTTACAGATACTTGTGAAAGACCATCTATAGACACTCCCAGTAACACACAAAGGAATTATATTTGAGCTACACAAAATTTTAATACTATAGTGAGGAGCCCAGTAGGGGAAAGAAGGTAGTCTGCTGCTCTATCACTTTTTAGTAACAATTAGCCTCTATGTGTTTGATTCAGTCTTATATCTTGAATGTTCCTTTTGTAACTGTTATTCCATTCAATACCATTCACTGATGGACATCTTCCCCTGCTAGTGTACAGTAATAGTTGAAAATAGCAGCAAAACTCAACATTGATGACATAGTCTTTCAGTAATATACTTGATGAAGTCACTGCTTTGGACCAATAGTTCAGCTCTAAAAGAGGGAGCTAAAAGTGTAGTCCTTAGTTTTTGTCATAATGTCAGAAACAAAGTCTCACAAAAATGCTACTGATAACCAATGAACTTTGAAAATTAATGCTAAGAACCTTCCTTCCTAAATGACTAAGTGATTCATAAATTTCATCATGATTTCTTAAACTACCAGTTATAAACATCTATCATGAAGCTTTAGCACAAAACTGTCATCAATACAAAGTGCAAGTTTGCCCCTCTCATGTACATTACTCCATGATCTGCAACCTATTCTGTTGTGGCTAGTACAGGAAATACTGTATTCATTCACACATTTCAGGATAGACAGCTGAATTCAGCTATCATTGGAAGCTTGAGGAATTCCTCCATTCAGTTCTTTGGCTTAAAGAAATTTTACGGAGACAACCAAACAACAAGGAACAGAAATTTTCATACAAGCTTGTAAATTTCAGCTTTGTGTTTTACTTTTAAAAGGAAATATTATTATTTAATGTCTTTGAGCTACAGTAGTATCTCTCTTAAGAACCGCCCTGGCTCAATTACTGCAACAAACAAACCAAAAAATTCAACAAGACTGCACAGATTTTACTTATCAATCAGGAAAGTGGATTAAACAAGACAGAACAAGAGGAAATAAATAATCTCCTCATTTTATAATGTTCAACAGGTATTATCTGTATTTTATTTAAAGACAAGAAAGAATGAAAAGTAAATCTGCTTTACAACCATCCTAAGCAAATTTTTTCAGCGACATTTCATTGAACTAGATGTCCACTACTTCTTTCCTGAAGCCTCCTTTGCATATTTATTCTTACTGTCATAAGAAATCTTTGTTAGATTTTCACAATTTACTCTGAAGTACAGCTGCTTTATGCACTTGTGCTGACATGCAGAGTTTTACAGCACAATACATACTTGCTGTTGCCAAGTCCTTTGCCTCAAATTTCCCATGCTTTTAGCTTTTGCTGTTCCCAGCAAAAAGAAAATTGAATTTTCAGCACTATCCAAACAATATGAACACAGCAACGGCTGTTCTGAGGCAAATGTGAAGTTCATTTAGGCCAGGACCATGTCACTAGCAGTGGTCAAAGGCAGTGACCCAGGAAAAAGGACCATATTAGGACAACTCTCAAATAATACAGCAATCCCCTGGAACACTCTTCTGGCTCCCAGCAATGCGTGGCTCAAAGACTTAAATGTGAAAAGACTGGAAGCATTGGTATATGATAATACTCTGCTTTCAGCAGGGCTGGAAAGAAGAGCAGAAGACTGCATACTTCAAAAAGGAGAAATATGTGCCCTCGTCACACATACATGCCACTTCATTCTATCCAACAGTGTTTCTTGCTCCTGCTATTGCCTTTACCCTCAAGATGTGCTGTTTTCCATACGGAAGAGGCGGCAAAAATGGAAGTGTTTCCCTTCTTTCCTCAGAAAACCTCCTCCTGACTGGAGCTGGCCTCCTGTTCATATTCCACTTGACTAAACCAATCTTTTTATCTTCCCACACTAGCTCCATCTGCCGCCCGTCTCTCCAGCAGAGCCAGATGCCAGCAAAGCAGACTGCTGTGGGAGGAGAAAGTTCTGTCGCTGGAATTTCATCCCTATACTCTGCAGGGGGCCAGCCTGTGAAGCATGGGGAGGATGCAGAGAGCAACTTCCTCTCTTCCACGCTCCTTCCCCTGCTCATCAGTAAAGAAGGCAGCTGAGGACATGAGCAGACAGATAAAAGACCAATGTGTGCTCTTAAATATGCAGTTTTAATATTCATATAGCAGAAGTCTCACAGTTGTACTCCAGACTTGAGCATGGTACACACCAGATAAACATGTGAGCAGACATGAGTCCTGCTCCAAAGACCTCACAATCCAACAGAAGCAGAGATGCACATTTGTGATAAGGATCAAATGAGTGAACTACAGCACAGATGACAGAGAAAAAAGGCTCGGCTTTATATTCAAGAGAGACTTTTAATGATGGAGTAAAAAGACAATACTTTCTGGAGAGATGGAAGTCAAAGAAGGAATCAATGGATGAGTGCTGTTAAGCCGAGAGAATTGCAAAGGAAACTGCCTGTAGAGAAGGAAAGAGTAGGATGAAAAAAGACTTAGAGAAAGAAAATGTGGGTTCTTTATACACTTGATGTGATCTTGCATGAATCAGAGGGAGAAGACATACAGGTAAGAACTTCAGATAAACAGTCTAGTAACAGAGGAGGATCTGCATGAGCAATCTTGTCAGAGAAAGAAGCACGAATGTATGTCACTGAGTGAGAACAAGAGCTGATATAAAATAAGCAAGTGTGCATATGTGTGAGACAGGGACACAGACTTCATTTATCTGGGAGGAAGTATCATGGGAACCCAGGAGACTAAAGAGAGTATAAAACAAAAAAGGCTGGTGAATGGGTGCAGCAGAAAGTTTTGAGTGGGGTTGGCAGGACAGAAGAAAGTGAAGGTACAGAGAGACCTAGGAGAATACCAGAATTATGTATAAGAGCTTGAAAGAGCACATATAAATTACAGAGACATAGCAAGAAAAATCAATAAGTTGAATTGACAAGGAAAAGAAGGAAATAGACAGATGTGTCTATTTCCTTCCTTTCCATTGCTGCAGAGTAAGGGACCACAGCAGAACAAATGGAGTGACATGATAGAGAAAAAGAAGCAAAGAACATATGCAAAGATGATAAAAGTCAGTAAAGAAACATTAGTTAAGTGAAAGCATTATGTAAAAACTCCTAAAAAAAACGGTGTGTGTAGACAAAGGTGACTGGAAATGGATGGTCACTCTAAGTGTAAGCTCTTAGGGTTTGCCCCATCTTGGTATCCCCACATTTAAATCTTCATTTTCTCTCGGAAAAAAATGCTGTTTCCTTGTCTTCCACAGTCTTCCACACCCCCTAACTTCCGAGCTGTAGTTGCACCTCTATGCCATTTGTTTCACTATTTCTAGTGGCAACTCTTTTTCTTACGTCTACATGGGAAAAAGCTCTTAATTTTTTTTTTCAGATACTCTACCACAAAGAAACGTGCCAAAAATCTCAAGTTTCCTTCCTCCTGTCCCCATAACGCTCTTTCATTCATTCTTCTTCGGAAAAAAAAAAAAAAAAAAAAAAAAAAAAACCAAACCAAACCAAAAAAGGCTGGGAAAACTCAGCAATACGGTGGTATCTTAAGTCCAAGACATTCAGCGAACCTTTCCTGAGCTGCATGTACATACTGCGCCCCAGCTTTCCTCCGTGCCCGGGTGAGGGTTTCCCGTCTCCCGCGGGCTGCGCTCCAGCGCCCGGCATCGCGCTGCCAGGATAACGGGATCTCCGGCTGAAACGCATCCATCAGGCGGGGCAGCGCGGGGAGGGGAGCTAGCTACCGGCTGCTGGAAGGAAAGCCTACACAGACGTATGCCCTGGCTGCTGGAAGACATGGCTGGCTGGCTGGCTATTTGATTTGATTTGAGGGACATAAAAAAAGGGAAGGGAGGAAAGGGAGAGGGGGAAGCACACACGCTCGCACACGCATCCGGCTGATCTTACCTCCACATTGAAATACTGCTCCGCTTTGCACACTGTGGCACATAAAATCCAAATGAAGGTTTGCAAGAAAAACACCCTGGATTGAGAAACGAAATCCAACCGGCTTCCAGTGCTGGATGCGAGTACGATCATAGTGAACTGTGCTTCAGCGGGTGGAAGACCTCTCTTTCTCTCTCTTTGCCTTAAACAAATGCACAAAACAAACCAGCCTCCCCCGTGTCGGTGAAGAGCCCGTAGCGCAGGTTCACCCACAGCCGGGGAGGAGGAGGAGGAGGAAGAGGAGGAGGAGGAGGAGCAGACACTTCACAGCACAGGCGGCGGCGCGGCAGGGTCAGCTCTCGCTCATCCTCACCACCAGCCCCGTAGAGAGGGAATGTGGCGTACGAGTACAGGCGCTGCTCCTGCACGACTCCTCTCTGCCCAGCAGCAGCAGCCGCCTCCCCGTGTCCTCCCTCCGCTCCCGCCTCCTCCGCCTCTCCTGCCTCCTCCCCTTCAGCCTCCGCCTCCTCCCGGGGTAGGCGGGCCGGCTCCGCTCGGCTCCGCTCGGCTCTGCTCTCTGCCGTGGCTCGGCCCGGCCCGGTCCAGCTCGGCACGGCTCGGCTCGGCTCGGCTCCCTGCCCTGCCCTGCCCTGCCCTGCCCTGCCCTGCCCTGCCCTGCCCTGCCCTGCCCTGCCCCCCGCCGTTCCCCTCCACTCCAGAATGTTCAGCCGAAACCTTCATGGCCCCGCCCCATAGGCGGCCTGAAGGCGACGGCCCCACCAGGCGGCCCCGGCGCGCCAGCGCTGCACGGCCGCGCTCAGTGGGCCGCGGCCCGGAGCCTCCGTGGGCGGCTGCTGGGACCCGCGGCCCGGGAGCAGGCGGTGGCCTTTCCCCACGGCCCCGTCCCCAGGAGCCGAACGAGTGCCGGAGCCTCCCCGCCCTCTCCACGGGAGGCGCCTGGCGCGGAGGGAGCGATCTCGAGCCCCCCGCGGTGCCAGGGCCCGGGAGCGCCGCGCTGCCCTGCCCGCGGTGCTGCTTGGGTGATGAAATTCTGCTTGATGCGTCCGAAAACACGGACATACACTTAAGGGAAATCAGCGTGTGAAATAATATAGCACAGACTAACTTCATGCTGGATATTGTCATATTCAAAATGCCCCACGATTACGGCAGATGAACTACCCGTGCAGTGATTTAACAGTAAACGGGACTTTTTATGCGGCCCTTTGATATATCATCCAGTATAAGGAAGGCGAGTTGATCCATAACATCAGTTGACAAGATGCTGCAATAATGCATCTTGGGGGAAAAAAGGGAGGGGAAAAAAACCGACAAACGAAACTCCCAAGTTTACCCAAAAAAAGAAAAAAAAAAAAAAAAGGAAATAAAAAGGAATTTAAAATTGTAATTTATTTTTTTCTGTTTGGTTATCGAAAAATATGCAAAGATACAATGGGACAAACAGGAAGTAGAAGACATACCTGATGTGAAATTTCCATAATCTGATAGGAGAGCCCAATGGCTGAAATTAAAACACATGCAGACTACGTGTACACAATTTTGACTGCACCTGGTAGCAGAATGTAGGAGTGTATTAGGTTGTCCACCATTTCGTATATTAAGTGTAAGGAAGTTACGTGGAGTCATGATCTGCCTGATCAAAAGTAATCTTTATGTGATATACTTTTTTCATGTTAAGTGCTTGATCTAAAGGCATATTCTGTTCTGGTACTTAGTGATGTGAATTATGAAATTATGACATTCAGAGCTGTCAGCAAGTTAAATGGACCTGTTGGCGCTTTGGTAACAAATATGGGAAGTCAAATTAAAGAAATGAATAATTAAGCACAAGTTAAAGAAATGTCTTGGAAGAAGCAGGAGAAAACGTGATACTGACGCATGCAAATTATATTTGGGAAGAAAAATTAAAAAGTAAAATCAAAAGGATACTGGTAAAATAACAGCTCTTCAGAAAATAATCTGGAGGCTGTAATGTAAATATGAGTCAGCAATGTGTTACCATTAAAGAAAAAAGCATTACTGTGGAGTGTATTAATAGGGGTGTGCAGTACATCTGACAGGACAAATTACCTTTCTACAAGGGGTTGATGAATCCAGCAGTGTTTGGTCCCAAAGTGAAGACAGTCCAGAGGAAAATTACAAAATATTAGAACATGTAAAAAGTTACAGATGGGTATAGAAGTTGGAAGAACACTTGTTTAAGAAGATAGAAGTAGATGATTTCTTTATGTGGTGTCACTGTGAAAAGGACAAAAATATTTCATTCTTTCTGGGAAGAAAAACCCCAATCATCTAAATTATTTATAATGTTCCTATTCAATGTCGGACAAAACTTTCTAAAGCGTTATGGTTTATATATTGAAATGTATATGTTTTTATATATACTGGAACAACAATGTCCCAAATTTAGCATTTGGAACAAGATAACTACCTAGTGGAAGTGTGGAATCTCACCTAGTGGAAGTGTGGAATCTCTTCCATGTGTAGGTTTGATAAGGAAGATTATTATGGTTAACCTCTCTAATGTTAGGGAAGTGGATTGTATTATGAGATCTAGTAAACTTTTTTACTTCTAGCAAAATTCAGTAATTTCTTTCCTTTTATTACTGTGAATTCATCACTGTAACTGTATGAAGGAAACATTATACTGTCTCTGTTGTTTTTCCTCTTTCCCAAAGGGGCTCTGTGTGTGTGCCCTCAGCAAACACTAGCTCTACTTTGGCTGGTCTATTTTGTGGAGTCTGCCATTAGTGCAATGTCCAGAAATGGAAACGGAATTGAAAATAGTTAAGTTACTGTAATGGGAATTTCATTTGTCTGCCCAGCCAGGACTGCTGTGGCTATTTATTGTGAAAAGTGCAGGGCCATAAATACAGATAACTCTTTCCTTTACTCTGCATCCATTGGAAGAAATAGGAAGAAAAGCAATGATGTGAAGAGAATGGTGGACAACGAAGGCACTTGAATATTTCTTGAGCATGTTTGAGGAAGAGAGGGAAAGATCACACAGGTAGAGAGAGATTGGTAAGGAAAGAGAGTAGCAATGTATGAATAGGCACACCAAGGGAGAGACAAGGCATATGAAGGACAGAGAAAATATTTGAAGTGAAAGATATCATTCAGGAATACTTGTGAGTGAAGAAATGCCAGCAATCGTGGGAAAAGGCTTTGAATATTTATGAGTAAGCTGCGGGCAGAAACATGCAAGAGGACGGTCAGAGCCTCATGAGACATGTAAGAAGGAAAAAGAAAATAGAAAATAATTTAAATCTCCATAAAGAGTACTATTTGTACTTATGTGTGTATGGGATTATGATCGAGATTAAAGAAAAGACAAAAAAAAACAATAAAGATAAAAGGGTAAGTAAACAAGTAAAGAAGGAAGAAAGCAGAATAATGAAATAGGAAAGAAATGGGAAGTGTTTGTTGAAGTGCTTGTGTGATTCAAGTCATGTACTTTATAAGCATCTTACAGATTTTTATCTTTATCAAATATTCTTATGATTTTTATGTTCTTGCCTATGGCAGTTACCAGCAGTAATTAATAAGCAGTGAGCTGGTTTGTAGGGAAGCAAAATTTTAAAAGGGAAAGTTTTAGTTCTAAAACTTTTAGCCTTTTAAAAAGGCAGGAAGAGACCTGTCTCTCTACTGTGTTACCAGTCAGCCCATATACCATCAGAGTTTCTTAGACTCTAGAATATATATTTTATGAATGACTGCAGTCACAGGTTTGCAATGAATAAATACCAGAATCTGACATAGACATGATGTATTCTCATGTCCAGCTTTGAGCACAAGGCAAAAATCTTTCCCTGTTCTGTTTACCAATTATGAATAGAAATTCATATAATAAATAATTTTTTAAAAAAGTAAATGCTGCATGTTGTCCTTTCTGTGCTTTGTGTTGCTTAGCTGCAGATAGTACCAGCTGGAACTTTTTAAAAAGGGAGCGTCATTACAAGATATAACAAACTGCAAAGAGTGAAGGTAGATATCACATATTTCACACTGTTATATTTAGTTGTGGTTTGCAAAAGATTTTTTAAACACCTTGCCTTTTATTTGTGGAATGAGATTTTCATAGATGTGTCCATATGAATTCTGTTTGACTGTTTGAAAGGTCTTACAGGATGTGAAGGTAATGAGCAAGTTTAACAGCGTAGGAGGGATTATTACATTGAATATATATTCCTGTCAGGATCACTTTCATAATGTGTTCAGGTATCCGTTTACCCAAGGTTCACTGTAGGCATAAGGTTCTCCTGTCAGGAAGGAGAACTGACTTACACTGTCAGGGCACTTTTCTATGTTTTCTTGCAGCTCCATCGATGGCTTTATAGAGAACCTAAGTAAAGATAACAAGAAATGACAGTGTAAAACCTCGCACATAGTTGTAGAATCATAAGGAAAATGCTTAGAGTCATAAAAATCAGTAATATTTCTGAATATTTTGATTCACATGTGGTTGGGGTTTTTGACAAAGAGCCAGTGAAGTCAGAGAGGAAGAAAATCTGAAAGTGTAAGGTTTTCTTTTAAAGGTAGTTTTGCATTGAATTTCTTATTCATAGAACCATAATATCATAGAATAATTTAGATTCAGTGAGACCTTTATAAGTCATGTCCAACTCTGTACAAAGCAGAGGGAACTCAGGTTACTCTGATGCTTGCTCAGGGAGTTATGAATCAAGTTAGTTCAACTCAAGCATCATTTCCTTGTCTGCAATGTGATTTCTCTGTCTCAGGGAGCTATTTGGAGGGTAAAATCTATTCTGTGAGGCATTTGTTAGGCTTTCAGTTATTTTGGTCTCTATAGAGACAACACCCATTTCAACAAGTAAAGCAGGTATCTCCTAATCTCTTGAAGGCAGGAGATGTGATGAAGAGAAATAGAAACAGAAAATAGAATTGTGTAGCTGAATACTGAGAAAAATACATTTGAAAGAGAGAGAACATAGAGTGAGAAAGAGAAATGGCTCCTATGGAGCCATGGAAGAAAATCATCTATAAGTATACAATAATTAAAAATACCCCTTTTTTGATAATGACATTTTTAGCAATGTGAGTGAGTTATTTCTGGGTTAGTGAAGAAGAGGTAAAAAAATGCACTAAAGCAGTCAAGTCCTTACTTGTTTACTCTCTGAAACTCTTCACATGAAACTTTATTTTCTTTGCTTTATGACAATTTTCATGCTGCTTTTTTCTCCCACACTCTTGATGCCTTGTCTCCATGCTTTCTGATTTTTTGCTTTCTTGCAGAGCCAGAAAGGCCCATTCAAGCATCAAGTCTGTCAAAAACTTCCAAAATATTTGTCTCAAATTAGAGGATTCTTTACAGCCAAAAGCTTACAAGCAGTCCATCTTTCCTTTCAACTGTGCTGGTGATTATTCACTGAGTATATGGTAGGGTGTGAATGGCAGTCCAGTGATTGCTGTAAGATTTTAACAATCTCATTCATTTTTACAAGGTTTCCTGTGTTTAAGATTGATATTGGTGTTAGGTAAGAGAAGAACACAGTACATGAAACAGAAAAAATGGTACAGAGCAGTGGCAGGTGAGTCTGGCAGATTTGAGGAGGGAGACATGAGGGATTCTGAGAGAATACACAAGCATAGCTAAATGGCTTGAAAAGTAACCAGGTTCTCTGAGAAATACTGAAGGGTTTGGAAAGACACAAACAAGTGTCTGTCATAAATACAATGTTAAAGAGGTGTTGAAAGGTCTAGTTGTTCTAGATGGCTGCTGCAGTGTAAATACAAAGGCTACCATACCTCGTTATCAATTTGAATTTTAAATGGAAGATAAATATTCCAGGTTTTGTGTTGCTCAAACCCAGCTGGAAATTCCACATCAAGATGGCTTAAAATAGGCAATTTTAAAATTACTCCACTAATTAACATCCTCATATAAACTGTACTTAGAACCTGTGTGATTTTTTTCATTGTCCACAAAAATGAAATTTACTTTTTCTCTTTTCAGCTTTCAACATACTTAATACATATTTTTCCCATGTGTTTACAGTGTAAATGAATGTTGGAAGTGTTGTGTGGGGAAAAATAAGTCTTGGCAATTGGAGTTTTGAGAGAAATAGCATTGTGTTTGGCAAAAGTAAACCTAAGATTGCATTTCACAGCGGGATTAGATGTATCTGGCAAAAAGAGTACCAGAAAAATAGATAGAAATGGTAATATTTAAATATCATTGGTGAGTGTTGGAGTTCTGGTGAGTGTTTCAGAGTTAATTACCAGTGTCAGTAATGAAATCCCTGCACCTCTTAAAATTATTTTTCTTCAGTCTTGGGAAAGAAAATAATTATTATGCTTGACATACACATTCAGGAATATCTTTACTGTGACAGCATAATTTCTTTAATTACTTACTTCTGCATGAATTATAGTTTAGGTTCTAAAAAGCAGTTCTACAGCTTTAGTAGCCCAAGAATTGGAGGAACTTCCCTCAAAACCATCAGACATTTATGACTTCTTAAGATCATTTGACTTTATACCATGTACATACAAACTTTTGTTTAAGAGCTTAGAGGAGAGCTTAGAGTAAAAAGCCTGCATATTTTTTGTGAAGGGAGAGTAAGGCTAACAAAAGAAAATGTGTTCTAAAAGGACATACTTGAAAATACATCTGGAGAGGCCAGCCTTCAAGAAAGAGGAGGTTTCTGAAGGTTAAGCTTATTTTTACTTAACTCTGCAATACAGATACACCCAAAGTGACAGATGCATATCCGAGAGAAACAGTTATTCCAGTGAAAGAGGAAAAATCACACACAGAGAGTTCAGTTATCTCTATTCCTCCAACTACAATCTGTTTTCCCCTTTTATTGACAACCTTCCATGTTAGGATTATTTTAGCATGCTTCTGCTATAATTGACTAACTGTTTGTCATTGGTGAAGTAGCTGAATGGTCAAAGAGGACTATAAAATAATGCACACTCTCATAAGACTGGCATAAAGGTTCCATTTGCAATTTCAACTTTTTATCTTGAATGCTAGTGGCCTAGTTAGAAATATTAAATTTAGAAACGCAGCTTTTAAGTGCAAGAATATTAGAATGTGGTTGAATATTTATAGTCAGAATAATCCCAAGGTGAAAAATTTGGGAAGGTGAAGGGAAGAAAAGATTCAGAAAATGAATTCTTTGGAATAGTAGGGCAGACATATTTACTGGGATGTTGCTGTCTAAAAATGCATTGCACACTCACAGAATCTAGTTGCACTGAATAGATGATTTTACATATCTTTGGGGAATGTAAATTTGGACCTGACTCAGTTTTCCTGTTCCCAGGCTCCTCTGACTAAAGAATGTTCAGTTCCTCTGTTTTTAACACAGTGTACTTCTTAATTAGAGCGCTGTGAACATTCTCTTCTTCCTCTTACAGGTGATTTTTCATTTATATTCCAGAAGGAGAGGATAGGAAATTATTTTAACGTAATTAAGCTGAAACCAAATTTTGTCTTGTTAACTTTTTTCTGTCAGTTAAACTTCATGGCCACCTTGGCTGTTCTTTGCTATTCCAGTGGCAGTCGTGACCTTAGCAACAAAAATTTAAATAGTTACCATAAAATATGTAGAAAAGGATGAAGGTGCTGGTGTAGATTGTTAAGAAAAAAGGGATAGATCTGATGATGCATTACAATATTAGTAGAGCATTTTGGTAGGGATTGACCTCGTAAAGAGTCACATTTCAAACCTATCTGTACATATGCTTGTATTGTTGATGTGTTTAGAGCTATTAAAATTGGATTAAATTTGTTATGTTTCTAGTGCACACTGGTAAAGGAAAAGAGATGGGAAGATCAGAGAGCTGGAACTAGATGGTCTTTAAGGTCTCTTCCAGTCTAGGCCAGTCTGTGATCCTATGATTCTATAAAAAGGTGAGACACAACTGATGGTTATTAGCTTTGAAAAGTCTGTGTATACATGACTCCTGGTGACAGGGACACTGGCAAGAATGTATCCAGTGTCCAAATAAGCAGTCCAGTTTTACATCTGTATTCTGCAAAGAGCTTATGTAAAGTAGTTAGGTTATGCTGTAGACTTTTATCAGCTCTTACTTGTTCAGTTGAATGTGACCTGTATAATGGAGACCCAGCAAAGTCACATAAAATTTACAGAAGATTTTTGTAACACACCACCTACCTGCACCCTCTTCCAGCCCAGTTCTGCTCTGTACAAAGTGTAAATACAAATATGATCCTGATCCTTGTGATGCCTTGTACTATCTTTCTACAATAAAGGTATTATTTCTATGTTTTTAATGTATATATCTTCTAATCTTCCTTAATCTAAGACATGCAGAGCTTTTTATCTTTCCTCTGCCTGGATTTTTCTGGTCTTCTCAATTTTATTTTCTTCTAGCTTCTGCATTGCAAGACACTTCATAAAAGCAGAATAACCAGCTATACAGTATTTCTGTATCATTAAGGAGTCTTCCAGTAGAAATCCTGTGCATATATTCTTACTCATGTGTAACTGAAGAAGAGGCAGAATTATGCTTAGAACTTTTTCTTGAGAGAAGCTTCCAAATAGCACTCATACTTTCATGTTGAGATTTCAAAGGAACCTATGGGATTAGAACACTTACTTCTCATTAATTTTTTTATTGGCAGTGGTCAAACTGATCGCACAGGCATTTTTGAAAACACTAGGCTTACGCATTATCTATTTCATTGTCCTGTGTTGGAAAGCATGAAATAAAAGCAAAAGAAATTACAAACAGGATAATTAGAAAGAGACTTACTAATCTATATAATTTTTAAAAGTGCGTTTGCTGTTTACTTAGTTGCTAAGTCATCATCTAAGATTTACACAGGATTTACATTAATTGATTGATATTGCAATTTTCCAGCTTAATAACTGTTTTGAAAACCTTTCTTAATCTTCATATTATTTCTACTGTTATTGTGTTCACTCATTCATGTAGTCAGTGGGCTTTATGAGGCAAGAGGCCTTCAGCAAACTTTTAAACCTTTATCTCTCAGTGACCCAAAGGCAGATGAAAGCATTTGTTCCTTCTAGAAAGTTTCTCACATTTTGTTAGACCAGGCATATGTTTGCCAGGATGAATAAAATTTCTGGAGGACAGAGGATGACAAAACAGCATCCTTAGAGATACATGGGTTTTTCATTTTAACACATGTTAAGGTTGGTATTCTGTGAGAGTCTGTCAATGTCATTGTGCACACACATGTGTGTGTGGGGGGGGGGTGGGTGTGGGTGAGAGAGAGGGACAGAGGGAGGGAGAGGACAGAAGGCAGAGTTACAGATTATCTTAAGAAACATAATATGATGTGTCTTTCTTCATTGCCAGAGGTACCCAGTGAGCTTCCAGAATGTAGAGTGATAGGTGGAGTTCTGGCACTTCTTGCTTTTCCCAAACCCATAGATGCACTTAACTTCAAACATAGGATGTTCTTCCATGTTTAGTATTGAACAGAATGAGTCTGAAATGTATGCATTGTATCCTAGTGTGAACAAATATACCTAAATATGGATTGAAAAAAATGGAGCTTAGATTAAAATAGAAGTAAAAGTTTTTTCCTTCATTCTTTGAGAAAGTTCTGTTTCACTAGCTCTATCTTGTCTGGAGCTCAAGTCTGTAAGTTTAGCATATTTTGTTAATCAAATAAGAGAGAGAGACTATTCTTTAATTATCATTACAACTTGAAGATTAGAGATCATAAAAGAATTTATTAAGGATTTTTCTAAATTTTTTTGTGCTTCATTTATTTAACCAAAATGATGTTAACATACATAGAGTTGTAGTCTGTAGGTGTCTAAGTACAAGACTGATGGAGAGAGATTTTATAAGGGCATGTAGTGATTGGACAAGGGGGAATGGTTTTGAATTGAAAGAGAGTAGGTTTTGATTAAGTATTAGGAAGAAATTATTTATTGTGATGCTGTTGAGACCCAAGAGCAGGTTGTTCAGGGAAATTATGAATGCACTGTGCCTAGAAGTGTTCAAGGCCATGTTAGATGGGGCTCTGAACAGCCTGGTCTAGTGGAAGTTTTCCCTGTCCGTGGCAGGGAGGGTTGGAACTTGATGAACTTTAAGGTCCCTTCCAATGCAAACCCTCCTATGTTTACATGAACTCTAAGCTTTGTAGTTTTTTTTTTTCTTCCCTATTTAATGTAATTCTGAGCAAAGCTTATCATTGAAAAACTAAAATTTGAGGTTAAAAAATCTGAATATCCGCGAAGCACATAAATGATGAATACTCTAAAGAAAATGGCTGATTTTATATTTAGATGAAGAATTCAAATACATCTGTAAGTATATGATGATACAGAAAATTCTCAGGGACCATAAATAATAATCAGATGACTTAGGATGCTACACAGACTCACACAAGACTTGGAAATTTCCAGTAAGTACTACAAGTAACCTATGAATTAAAAATAATTTGATTAAAAATTTTGCTCCAAAAAGTGTAAAGCAAAGAGTCACTTCCACCATCCAGCTTCATATGCTGTAGAGTGATTTAATTGTTTTCAATGGAACTAACTTTTACTACCAAAGGACTTGTTTCAGGAATTTGTATATGACTTAAATATTCTTGTAGCACAGTACAATTAAATACTTTGTTAATGCATCAGAGACCAATTACTATCTATGTGATAAGCAATAATAAAGCCGAAAAATAAGGTTTTTTCTTTTTTATTATATGAATATCAGGTAAGTGCAAAGTCTGCAGAACTTAGGTCTTCAGTCTAACAAGATTACTTCAGTATTCAAAAGTGGTTCTGGTGTGTATTAAGGGAACTGTTTCATTATGGTACTTTACAAATGCTTAAAATATATAAGCCTTTTTTCTAATCTTGCTCTATAGTTCCTTGGATTTTTACTCACTTTTAAAAATGGCAATGATATAGATAACATGCACACAACTTTTTAAATTTAATGTAATATTACTGGATACTTAGTTTTCCAGCTCTTTGGAAAATTTCAAATAACTTGACAGTTTTCCAGCCCTTAGGAAAATTTCAAATAACTTGACAGTACTCATACAATGGCATTGGCATCATGGTATTGAACTGGAACTGTGGAGTTTGTAACTATTCTGGAGATCAGCATATGTCAGAGAAAATATTCCAAATCTGATTATATTTAATGGTGATAAACACAGATACCATGCTTGGCAAAGATGTTACATGGGCAGTGACAAAAGGAGGAGGAGCAGCACAATGAAGACTACAGAAAAATATAAATGTGGCATAGTCTGAATTAAGGTTTGTAAGAGCTTGCCAGAACAGGTAAATGTTGTTCTGGGAATGGCTCATGGAAAACTGACAGCTCTGAATGATATTTTTTCTTCCTTCCTCAGTCTTGGCTAGGCTTCATGTAGAAATTAGGTTTGGGCACCATTCTCTAAGAGAAAGCAAACAGAAAAGAGCAACAAAGTGATCAGAGATTTAAAAACAGATGGGAAAAGCTTTTATCTTGAACTGAAAATTGGATTTGTATAGCCTAGAAAGAAGGATGGTGCAGAGGACATGGTAATCACCTCCATGAAAATGTACAACTATCATGAAAAGAACACATTTATCCCTCATCACTGTGGGATAAATTTGACTTAATTTAAATTGACAATAGTTAGGTTAGACGTATTTTTTGTATTGCTGTAATAATATGTAAATGTTGGAAGAGGCTACTTTAAAAAGGTCATGAAAATTCAAGCCTAAGAATGTTTCAAGTTACTCCTGCCTGAAAGCAAAGTAGATTGACCAAATGACTGGCCCACTAATTACCTTTTTGATGAATTACAGGTAAATAATGCAATCCATTTTAGAAAAAAAGCAAATTGATATTTAATCAGGGTTTAATTTTATATACAAGTTTTTTAATAGTTCCAGCCCTTGAGAAGGAATACAGGACAAAGGAATATTAGCATTTCTGCAGTACATAGATCAAATTTGGTTATTAAATATACTTTTTTTTTTTTTTTTTAGTTCATCAGGAAAGATCATCCCATGATGTGAAGTTTTATGAGTTTTTGTGGAACACATTAGTGTGCTGACTAATGAGACTCCTCTTTGAAACACTAGTACATTCTCATTTCATCTTTGCAGACAGATGAAATATTTTGCTCTAGCTCCTGGAATTAAGACCTTTTCATTTAATGATTAAAAATGTACTTACTTGGAATGACATGAGCTTGCTGTTCTGAGAATATGATGACAATAATACAATTGTGATGTAATTACAGCATGTACAGCTTTGGGAAGTGATCTCATTTTCTGAAACCCATGAGTCCTCATAACATTTACCAGTACAGTCTCTAAACTTACTGTTACAGATGGGAAAACGGCATCAGCGTCTTTCACCTTTCTGTTATTGCCTCTGCCTCTTCTCCCATTTTCTGGGAGGCATTTTGTTTTTTGTGGTGAATAGAAGAAGCAATCCCGTCCCTGTTCCAAGGGGTAGGTTTGGTTTGTGACATCCATCTGAAGGCCACTTTCATATTGCTCCATAATAAGGAAAGAGAAGAGCAAGAAAAATAACAATAACTAAAAAAAAAAAACAAAAAAAAAAAAAACCCAAAAAACCACAAAACCAACCAACCAACCAACAACAACAACCCCAAACCAGAAAAAAAAAAAAAAAAAAACAACCAAAACCACTACCAACAAGGAAAAAGATAATGACTGATAAAAAATGATGAGTCAATTTCAATGGAAGAATATCCTTATTAGATGTAGGCCAAAGATTGATTTGATATGATAAAGATGAAGTATCAATACCACTAAGGGAAAGCAGGAAAAATTATACTGTCTGGGAACATCATGATTGGAACAATGGAATGAAGAAATTGTGAAGTAATAGGATGAGATCAAGAAGTAGAACTATGAGACTTATTTCTGCTTGACTGAATTGGGAAAAAATATCCTTTGTCTGGAAATTGCTTGGGATATGTTAAAGCAGCATGGGCAAATTGCTGTGCAGCACAGAAAACAGTGTTTGATTCATTGCAAGAGAGATCAGGAAATCCTGCATCCACTGAAATTCAGAGGGGCACGTGTCATATAATTACAATCCAGAGATGTGAGTTCCCAGTTTATTGAATATTTGTCTATAGATTTGTTTATGATAAAACTAGCCCTAGATTGTGATTCACAAATATTGCTGTAAATCTGTATCCTGTCAATTTTATTCACAGAGTCAATCCTATAATTTTATAGAATGTTAATAAATTCTTGACAAGACAAGCACAATTCAAATTCACAATAACCAGAGAGATTCCCTAATATGAGGAATCCACCTTAGTGGCATTTTTTTATCTAGCCTAAGGATGGATCAGAGTTATGACCAGAGGCTTGCTTTCATCAGCTGCATATAGAGTTTCTTTGTAGTTGATCTGACCCCAGGAATAGTACAGGGAGGGAATTGTTGCATGGCTGATACACATCTCATCATGTTCAGCCTTAGAAGCTGTGTATATGATGACTTATATCAGTGTGGTGATACCTGTACTGTCAAGCACTTAAACTGATCAATTTTTTATAATGGAAGAGGCAGAGCACCTGCCTGCCAGATTTTCTTGCATTCTTCCCTGAGGCTGTATAAGATACAGTATTTCTGCCCACATTTTCACCAGCAGGTTAATGTTGTGCACTTCCCCTACCCTCAGAGGTAAAACTCCTAGGTAGGCACCAAATAGTCAAAAGATGATTTGTCTTTGTTTAATTTTAGTTTTCAACTGTGGATGTCTCTTCTTTCACAGTGATTTTACTGTGGTTTTTTTGCTTAAATTGACAGTTGCTGAGAGAATATACTTGGTAAATTATGCAATCTGAAGCCAAATTTTAAGTTGCAGATACAATCTATCAGTTAAAGATCTGAAAAGGGATTATAAGTGAAGGCTGGGTTTTGTGAATATATTAGAGTTCTTTATGACAGGAGCTGAATAATACCAGATTAAAAAATATCCAGAATTGTGCAAGAAATACATTGTAGAAAAATTTATCCCTAATTCTTTATGACTGATGTGTAGAAGTCCTCTCTGCACTTAAAACTCAGAAGCATTAAACACGTTTCACGAAATTCAAGCAAATATAAATTTGTGCCTAATTTGCTGATACTGGATGTAA
This sequence comes from Serinus canaria, assembly GCF_022539315.1. Lineage (NCBI taxonomy): Eukaryota > Metazoa > Chordata > Aves > Passeriformes > Fringillidae > Serinus > Serinus canaria. Next base: position 125,936,463 of record NC_066315.1, read on the forward strand.
ACTTGTTAGGGAAAAATTCTTGGTTCATGTATCTGTTTCCCAGGGAGCAGCAAAAGCCCTTGGTTGAAGGAGTCTGGTTTAGTCCAGAGGAGGATGGTTCACTGCTCTGTTGAAGAGCTGAGTACAGCAGGACAGTGCTCTGTCTGACACTATCTAAAAGAACAGCACTACTGCAGGAAGGCAGGGCCATGAGAGGAACAGCATCCATCAGCAGTCCCATATAAGAGAGATCATGGGTCAAGTCTGGGGAGATCACAGGGATTCCTTCAGGAGTGACAGGAGACAGGGCTGGATTCAGCATATGTTCCAGGTCTATGCAGTACCCCCTTTTCCAGGATAGCAGGAGGCAGATGTGGGCTCAGTGACACCTTCACAGCAGAACAGGGCTCTGTGTCCTGGCATGAGCTTCATGAAACCTCCAAGCCCATAAGAAGAGTGTCTCAGTGAAGATCCAGGTGAGGCTGCTTAGGGTAGCTAAAGCCTGTTAATGTACTCCGGGCCCTTGTGTAAATCCAGAGTAATCCAATTCACTTCAAAGCCTAAGCAATGGAATTTGCAGTAATCAGTCTCTCTCAGTCAAATTTTCAAGCCTGGTATGTGCTAAGAAATGGTTTTGAAAAATTATGCATCATTTAATAAATATTTATGTAGCTCCTTATTGTGTGAAATAAGTATTATTGATGGACTCCAAATATTAAAACAACTCCCAACGGATATTTAAAAATTATTGAATTACCAAATTATATTAACATTAGAAATGCTGCAACATGGAAGTTTGTGATATTTGTGAAGCCATATTTTACTCCCATTAATACTCAGTGTTTCATAAAAAATTCAGACATATTTTATCCCAAAGAGAGTTTCTCTGATTCTTGTTCTAAATTAAAACATCTAAATTGCAACTCATTTCATATATACAGCCACATTTAGACACATGTGTAGGGATCTAGCTATGCTATCTGGATTGATGCTCAGTGCAATTTTCAATGGCAAATTAGGTTCCTTAAACAATGCTCTTAGATCTACCTATGTTGTTTCTTTCTAAAATCCATCTACATCTTTATTCACCTTAGCTGTCTCTATTAGACCAGTACCTTCAATTTTAATATTTATAAAGTAATTTAAAAACTCTTATATTTCATGCATGGCCTGATAATTTTCTGATATTCTTCTGACAATATTTTCTTTTGTTGCCTTTCAGTGCTGCTTACCTTTTACTTTTTTCTCTGATTGAACATTTTTCAAGGCTTGCTCCCTGTTCCCAACAGAGTTTTACATGCTGACTAATTTCAGAAATTTAACCAAGTACAATGGAAGCTACAATGGAATGTGAATAATGCCTGAGAGTTATTTGGATTGATTAATGCATACTGAGGAGCTGAAACCATAGAATCATAGAATGTTTTAGGTTAGAAGATACCTTAAAGATCATCCAGGTCCAACCCCCTGCTACCCCATCATGGACAGGGGCACTTTCATTATTCCAGCTTGCTCAGAGTCCCATCCAGCCTGGCTTTGAACACCTATAGGGATGAGACATCTACAGCTGCTCTGGGCAACCTGTTCCAATGCCTCACCAACCTCACAGTAAAGAATTTTTTTCCTAATACCTAAGCTAAACCTACCATTTTTCAATTTGAAGCCATTTCCCCTTGTCTTCTCACTGCATGCCTGATGTATTTTTTGGGCCTTAGGAAGTCCTGCCATTCTTGACTTGTTGGATCCACTTCTGGGTAGATATTAGAAGCTTTATTGCAACAGACTTTTTTCTTTGTTTGATGTAATACAAGAAGTTTTCTGTCTTCCAGTATAATTTGCATTTCATAATCCCCAGCACATAGCTTGTGAAAAGTAATTAATGGGATATTTTTCAATCAAAGTGATTTTCTGGTTCAGACTCACTGTTCTATGTTACAGAGCATATGTTTCTGAAAACTTTTTCAGGTTAATTTATGCAATTGCAAATAAATAAGTCCACTAGAGGGCAATAACATTGTTAATGTAGCTGAAATAACAACATTTTGTTTTGATTAAAAAAAAATTTGAGTGAATAAGGAAAAGCACAGGGAACCATTCAAGTGACTGGGTGTTTGACTGACTCCAGACTGGCAACACTACTCATTCAGCTTCTTCAGTTTTTATATCCCAGGCATACAAATGGTAAACAGATGTAGTGATCCTCAGATATTCCTTTTTTCCATTAGGAGAAGGGGAAATGTCAGAAGGACAATTTTGTAAGCAAAGAATTTCAGGGACTCCATTTATCTAGTGTAATTCAACCTGAGATATTAAGACCCTTCAGTCTTTATTGTCAACAATAATTTCATGTCCTACTAGTTAAAATGTCCCTTACATACATAAAGAAGTTGGAAAAGTAAAATCATCAAATCCCTTTTTGACCTGTGAAGTACTGGAAAGACTTACCAGTGTCTTTAAAAGCCATGCTTCAGGAGTTTACACTAAACCTTAAGAAGGAAAACATAAATAAAAGATCAGAGAAAAGATAGAAGAGTAGTTAGGAGTCTCTTTCAAAAATGTTTGGACTGTAGGGAATAGCAGAAGGAATATTTCTAAAGAAATATTCTGGTCATAGCCCACCTTGTTCCTCAGAGCTTTGCTGCAGTTTTCTAACATGTATGGTTCATATCTGATGAAATCAGCAGTAATTTCTACAATAAGTGAAAGGCTAATTTTAATCCATGGATTATACAGAAAATGTACAAAAATGATAAATACAATACAATTTCAGACTTGATGGGAAGTTGAATGTGAGTCAGCAGTGCTCTGGCAGCCAGGAGGGCCAACCCTGTCCTTGGGTGCATCAGGCACAGCATTCCCAGCTGGGAGAGGGAGGGCATCGTCCTGCTCTGCTCTGCACTGGGGCAGCCTCACCTCGAGTGCTGGGGGCAGTTTGGGGCACAACAATATAAGACATGAAGCAATTAGTGACTGTCCAGAGGAGGGCAATGAGGATGGTGAACAGTCTTGAGGGGAAGTAGAATTAGGAGAGGTTGATGTCACTTGGTCTGTTCAGCCTGGAGGAAATTGAAAGGGAACCTCATTGCAGTCTGCAACTTCCTTGTGAGGGGAAATTGCAGACATTGATCTCTTCTCTCTGGTGATCCGTGACAGGACCAGAGAGAATAGAATGAAGAAGCTGTCTCATGGGAGGTTTAGGTTGCATATCAGAAAAAGGTCCTTCACCCAGAGGGTGATTGGGCACTGGAGCAGGCTCCCCAGGGAAGTGGTTACTGCACCAAGCCTGACAGAGTTCAAGTATTTGAACAAAGCTCTTGGGCACATGGTGTGACTCTCAGGGATGGTGCTGTGCCGGGCCAAGAGTTGGACTTGATACTCATGGGCCCCTTCCAACTCAGCTTATTCTGTGCATCTGTAATTCTGTAATACTCATTGGAATGCAAAGGCTAAAAAAAACATTTTAAAGAGTCAATTGGTGTCCTTCACCTAGATTTTTCTGCTCTGATGTTTATTACTACAAAAGACACTACATGCATGTACATGTAGCATACGGCCCTCTATTGTCATGCCAAAAATATCAGACATTTCTTTAAGCTTTGTCTGCATAAGAATTGATACATCAGCTGGTCTGTTCACAACAGAGTAGAGAAAAGAAGAGAGGGAGGGGAGGGGAGGGGAGGGGGAGGGGAAGGGGAGGGGAGGGGGAGGGGAGGGGAGGGGAGGGGAGGGGAGGACGAGGGGAGGGGAGGTGAGGGGAGGGGAGGGGAGGGGCGGAGGGGAGGGGAGGGGGAGGGGAGGGGAGGGGAGGAGAGGAGAGGAAGAGGAGAGGAGAGGAGAGAGGGGAGGATGAGGAGAGGAGCGAGGAGAGGAGAGGAGAGGAGAGGAGAGGAGAGAGAGGAGAGGAGAGAGAAGGACGAGGAAGAGGAGAGGAGCGAGAGGAGAGGAGAGGAGGAGGAGAGGAGAGGAGAGGAGAGGAGAGAGAGGAAGGAGAGGAGAGGAGAGGAGGGAAGAGGAGAGGGAGAGGAGAGGAAGAGGAGAGGAGAGGAGAGAGAGGAGAGGAGAGAGAGGAGAGGAGAGGGGAGAGGAGAGGAGAGGAGGGAGAGGAGAGGAGAGGAGAGGAGAGGAGAGGAGAGGAGAGGAGAGGAGAGGAGAGGAGAGGAGAGGAAGGAGAGGAGAGGAGAGGAGAGGAGAGGAGAGGAGAGGAGAGGAGAAGCAACTGATGCTCTTCGCAACAATGCCAATACACTCTCCAAAAGTTAGTGAGCATCAGAGGCCTTTTTTTTTGTTTGTTTCCCTGCATGACTGTTGTCTACAAAAAGTCATACCTTAAAAAGAAGTCATGAAAAAAAATCATCTATATGTCTTTATGGGTACTTTGAAGACCCATTCAGACTCAGGAACTCTGACAAGTCACTCTGTTGCTGAGTTAATTCCAAACAAAGGCTTCCATAACGAAATATTGCTAGTTTTTTGAAAAAGCTTGAATGATGTTTGACAGAAAAAAAAAGAACTAAATTTAGATACTTTATAAAGGCTATATGTAGTTTTGTCTAAGTGCAATTCTGTTTGGTATTTTAAGAAAATTGTCCTCTCTACAGAGTCCTTTGCTCCAGGGAAAAATTGTCATTGCCTGTGAATCCTGGGAACAGCAGCTAAGGAAATTTGAAGAAACATTACTCTAGCTGTGGCTCTAGTCAGGTCTCTCAGAGGTCTAGGTCTTTGAGGTAGAGGACATGTGGGTAGGAAATCTGTATTAAGTGAGAAAACATTAACAAAAGGATTATGTTAGAATATTCTGAGTAAAATAGTAACAGGGATTTATTAGGAAACAAAATATCCAGGACTAGCACTAGCCCTATGTTCCATTATAAAACTAATCTTGCAAATTAATTTGAGCAGTGAAAGTAGAAATAAAGTCTCTCTTTAAATTTCATCCTCCTTCATTAACCAAGCTTTAATGATATCTCCAGCTGCTATACACACATACACTTACGTGCAAGGTCTGAAATGGATTAAGGAAATAAACATGCATATGAAATTATAGGTAAATCAGTTTAAATGGAAATATGTTCCAGATGCCAAAGGAGATGCTGCTAAAATGACTGGGATGTGACGTCAAAGATGATGAGTAAATGTTGTTTAGTAGTAACATTGAATTAACCCTGAAGATAAAGTAACATTGATGTACAGCTCTGGGAGGAATTCACAGAGGAAACTGTAAACTAGAAAGTCTCAATTGTTGCACTAGATGGATGGGGGAATATATTTTGCTTGAGCCTTCTCTCCAGCACATCGTAGATGCCCTGTTATGCCAGGGCTGCTGAATTCCCCGTGCCTTCTGGTAGACATGTGGAAGCAAGGGAAATAGAATATGAAACCATCTTTTCCTTCTACTCAGGTAAATGTTAAGATAAGTCCATATCCTCTCCCATTTTTGCTCCAAACGTACTGGATCTGTAAAACCATTGCATCTGCATCAATTCTGAGTTATTCTAATCACCTCTAGGTAGTATGTACATAAGAAAAAAAACAACACATCTCAATATTAAAACTCAAATTGGAAAAACCTAGATGGGTTTTATGTCCAGAATGCCCAAGTGAAGTTTTATGGAATAATCTTTCAAGAAAGACATATGCTCTACCTCATGCAGTGAATACTAGTTTCAGGGCCCCAGCCCCTGGCCACAACAAAGCAGTTGGTCCTTTCTGATCCTTGGAAATCAGCTTCTGAGCAAGTTTTCACTAATAATAACTGTAAAGCTTTCAGAAATAATAGGGGTCTGAATTTAAAACCTTGAGGAGATAAATTCTACATCCAGCTGTGAACACGTTGCTGTCTCAACCTTAGATATTTCTTAAACCATCACGTCCAGTACTGTAGGTCCAGGTACAACATAGCTGAAATAAGTCCCACACTTTATTGCAATGAAATTTTTGTCTGTTACTGTGTTCCCACAAACTCAAAATTAGGTTCATTATAAGAGTACTATTAAATGATATGTGAAGTCTTATCTCTCAAGAACTATATGCTCCTTACTTTAAAACTACATGTTCACTCCCCATGATAGGAGGGCAGGATTGGTGGGAAGGTGACATGCCAGCAGCAAAAGGCAATTCTTGCTCTTATGCAAGTGAAATCCTCTTCTGTGGACACCTCACTAAGTCGGTGAACTTTCAGTAAACTCAGAGCCTCTATTATTTGCATATGGAAACTTTTCAAATTAAGCCTTCAGCAACTTAGAAGAAATATTACTTTCACCATGTTTTTAAAGGGATCTTAAGCACTCTAACCAAGATCAGAATCCACTCTAACCAAGTAGAAGCAATAATATATAATCTTATTAATTTTCTGTTAGAAGATTGAGGTTATTTTGGATTTCTACCAAATATCCCTTATAAGACAATTTTAAGTGGATTAGTGGGCTCCTTTTTGGAGTTACTAACAGTTGCCAGAAGGTGGAGTAGAAAAAATTATAATCTTCACAGCTTTCTTCTTTGTCAGTGAGAAATGTTCCTCCTTTAACTTAACATGCTGAACTACCTCTGGAGGAAACTTTCTACACAGATTATATAAGAAGCCAAAGCATAGGCATAATTATGGGTATAACTATAATAAAATATATTTACAATAATGGTTATATTTTTTTTTTTCGGAGGATAAGCCCAGACATGTAGGCCTTCTCTAAATTGTATTTGATTTTCTGGAAGTCTGAAATTGTGCTATTATGTATGGTGGTTAGATTATTAAATAATGTATTTCTAGAAAATCAGGACTAATCTTGAGTGAATCACAGACAGGATATTTCCCGTCCAATTTTGTTCTTGAATCAGATTATCTGCTAATTTTCTTTGTCTGAAAATTATACCTAAGTTTTCTCAAGTACCTATCCTAGCCAATAAATAAACCTTTGGTGAAAAAGTATAAGAAAACATGTTGGTTTATAAGCTAAAGTATTCCTTTAAGATATTTTCTTTTTGTTTCAATGTCTTCCTTTTCTCCATGTGTTTCAGCAATTAGTTTCCCTCAGAAAAGGCAATAAATGACATTGGCATACTTAGAAAATCCTTTCCTTAAAATTATTCTTCAGAAAGTTGTATCTATGATGAGATGACCCTGAAAGATTAAAATATTCTTTCAAGAATTATTGATACCTTGTTGTTAATGCTCCTCAAAAGTGCCTGTACTTTCTTGCTGCCAAAATTATGGAAGGTTTCTCATGTCTTTGTCACGACCAGCTTTTTGTGTCTAAAGCACAAGGAACCAGACAAATAAGAAATGAGGGGTGAAACCTTAACACAGAGAAATACAGAGGATCAAAAATATGATTATCTGTGTTCAGACCTTGCAAAGCACTGCCTTTACTAATGCAACCCTCTAAGGTTTTGTAAAGTCAGTCACAAAGACAGACTGAGATTTTCCAGCCCTGCTCTGAAAATGTACAATAACTATCAGTGCAGTTTAACTGGGGTCTGAATTGCTTGGCATGGTAAAAAGTCTGATCTCAACAGTCAAAATACTTTTAATTTTTAAGTTTTTCTAATTCACATTTTCATGTCATTAGAAGGAATATTTTCATGTCATGAAAGGAATATTCTCTGACTTCTTTTTCAGTTTCTAGTATGAATTGTTTGGCAATTCTTTAAAGGTAATGTGACTAAAAGAATGAAAACAAACACTATTTTCTTTCTTGATGGACTTCTACTATTATTTCCCAAAAGAAAGGCACAAATAGTAGCAATTTTTTATAAATTTAAAGTTTTTTCAATCAGGTATTAAATTTTGCAATGAATATCCTTGGGCCAATATATTCAAGTGGCCTCAAGACCACTATAAAATAACATCATTATCCCAAACTCCTTGTAGGACAGTGTTTGAATGATACAAAAAATAATATTTCTGAGCAAGTTGCTCTGATTTCGATCCACTGACTGTGTCACTTTGGATGACAAGTGACTTTGGTGATTCTCCTTGAAAAGGATTTTGTGTGTTCATGTTTAAAGAAATGCTCATTTCCCTTTATATACAGTTTTCTTTTCAGGGTAGAAAGTAGCTGTGTCATGCTAATGAAATGGAACTAATTTTAGTCTTTCTGTTATATTTTCACTAAAGTATGTACATTATTATGAACAAAGTAGCAGGTAAAGCAGATTAAAGGTTTGTTTTTCTTCCTTTTCCCCATAGTACTTAGTTAAAATAGTAATAGAAAGAAAAAAAATTACCAGAACAATGATATCTGCATTCACCTGATAATGAGTCAATTGTGTCTCCACAGACTGAAACTTGACATCTCAGCTTAACAAATGGAAGATAAGGAAGTTCAAAATGTTTTTATATATCATCCTATATTCTTATCTTGTCTTTTTTTTCCCCCTATTCTATTTGCTAAAGACAAAATGTAATAACATCTGGTTTTATTAATTGTCTTTCCCATTCCCAATACCCTGAAGTATATTACAAAATATTGAGACACAAGCTGGTCTTTTCCATGGGTATGTAAGAAAGAGTACAGTGTGTCTGGTAAAAGAAGGGGGGTGCTCTGCATATTTTCTTTGGTGTGATACATCTCCTTCCTCATCTCCAGTCACTTTTTTCCCCCATACAAAATCAGGGCAAATAAATATCCAGGTGGATGCAAAGTACCACACTTTGATTTTAAGTATCAATGTCTATATCACAAGAGAACAAAATAATTGGGAAAGGATCCCCCAGCATTTTAAAGTGTCACAGATATACCAGTATTCCTGGTATAAATTAGGTAGTTACTGTTGCCCATACTTCCTGAAATTTCTGCAAAGTATTTTGAAATATCAGACACAAAAAACCTTTAAACAGTAACCTAACAACTTTGGCAGCACCACCAAAATGTTCAGACGTAGTGAACATGACTCACACTCACCAACCTCAATCCTAGGAGTGGTTTCTAAATTAGGCTTCCAAATTACTTCTTCGTTGTAATGATATTGTCATCCTTCCTGTTACTGCTGTATTGTGGCCATAAGATGTTACTCAATTTCTCTCTGCAAGGATCCTATAAGTGAAAACACTTATCTCTGAGTATTGGTATTTAAAGAAGAGCACATTAAATACAGTAAGAATAGACAACAACACAAACATATACAGGGACAGAAGGTAACTGGTCTGCTGTCTGCACCAAGGTTAAACATACCCTGTTACCTTGTGGCCAGAAAAGTATTAGACTTTGCTGTGGCAGAATACTTTTCTGAAGGAAGAAAGAAAGCAACTTATTGACAGCTAGACTTGTTGCTACGCATAGTGTAAATAAGTTAATAAGAATTTTCTTAATAAAAAAATCAATTTATCTTTAGAAACCTTATGTATTTTCTTCTGTGTAATAAGTTAATGTAGCTAAAGTAACTAGTGTTAGCTTGTTATAGTGGCAGAGCGTTGTTTGAGAGTCCAGGTCCAGAGTTAAGATGAGTATTTGATTAGTGAAAAAATAAGTACTTTGGAGCAAAGCAAAGTGGAAATGTGGAAAGATTCAGCTTCTAGAGAACCTTACCTATTCAGAAACTAGAACAAAAAAATCTACCACTGGTGTGGTAGATTTTGCCCTTTCTCAACAATATTTTCACAGAGGTGAATCACCAAGAATGCCTCCTGGATCATTGGTAGATATTGGTGTATGCACACCCTCAGTTACAGGGAGATGACTAAACTTTGATGTAATGATGTCAAAAAAAAGAGTAATTTTGAGATGGAAGAGAAGCAGCATTGAGCTTTTGACCAGGTCAAGCAGGTAGTAGCCTATGTGTGACATTAGTATGATCAGAAACAGAGACGTAAACATTCTGCCATACACCAGCATGGGAGGCAATGGCAGCTTGTGACAACATCAGCAAGAGCTTATGGCAAATGAGCTCCTCAAGAAATGCAAGGCAAGCTGTTGGGATTCAAGAGCTGAGGCCAGAAAATATTCAAAAATAACTACATTTCTGGGGACTAAGAGGTTTGTGCTGCTGTTGAGGACATTCTGCATGCCACTGCAGTGCTAGGCACAGAGAAATTACTGTGATTATACTCTAAGCTATCTGTCCTGAACTTTTTCTTCAAGGATTCAAAGCCCAGTGATGGAAGGACAATTACTGCCATGTAGCAAAAATATGTGCTGACCTTTACCCAGTAAATATGTACTGGCTCAAGATCCTGATAGGGACTAGGTGAGTTTATTAGTCCATAACCAGCAAATCAACAATGTGAGAAAACCAAATTCCTCAGGCTGTTGAAGCTTGAGCATATCATGAATTTAGTGCTGCAAACAAACAGTGGAGTTTGTTTACATAGATCTTGTAAAATTACTGCAGGGATCAGGAGGTGGTGAGCTGCTAATTGGAATCCCTCCATGGGAGGAGCTGCCACCTGTGAAGGGACTGGAGGCTCTAGTCAGTTTGCAGAAGTAATGGACTTGAAAATAGCCTTGGAACATGTTCAGATGCACCATTGGCCCCAGTATACATACACAAAGTCTTCTAGTTAGTGGCTAATGCAGTGTAAAAATGTCTCAAAAACTGGAATCATGTTAACTGGCAGCAACAAGCAGGTGAGCCTGGGAAGAAGGGAGGAAAATGTTAGTGTTTAATTGTGTGTTTTCCATTTTTGTTTGGCTTTTTTTTTTTTTAATAATACATGAATCTGTAATCAAAAAATTCTGTTAACTGACAATAAAACATAAGTAAAATTCCTCTAATTGAAAGTATTTTGCCTCTGACAACTGTTGGCAAGATGGCACAAAGATGATTCCTAGAGGATAGCTCTGAAAAGCAAGATGCTAGCTCCATCAGGTTGCTAGCATACCCTTACTTGTGGAAAATGCTAAGAAGGGTAGATAGATGGACAGATCTTAAGGAACAAATATGCCAAATTACTGATGGAGTTGTAGAGGTAGCCCTTGCAGATTTAGGAACAGACCTAACAAATATGGATGTTTCATGCTGGACAAATACAGACAGTGTCTGTGTACACAAGATTATGATGCATATGTTTAAACAGTGAGAAGAGTACAAGCACTACAGAAGACATATAGCATCAAAAAATTCTCAACTAGACCTGGAAAAGATAAGATCAATATTTAGGAAATGTTTGGATGCCAGAAGATTGATTTACAATTTCTGAGATAAACTTTATCTGGAGGGCAAAATGTGTCATGAAAAAACTAAAGATAGATTTCTGACCTATCTGACATTGAGTCAGGAAATGAGCAACACATTACAGAAGAATTCTAGTGGTTCAGTGGCATCTGGGAATCTGAAAACATAATGGATAGCAGTAGGCATGCATAATCCCTTGGAAAGACATCCAAGAAACTGATGACAAGGGCAAACAAACAGAAAAGGATCCTTACCTAGCAGTGTTGGATCCAGCAGAACATCTTCCCAGGTAACAAAACAAAGAGTGATGAGCTAGAAAAACATTTTTATCCCCTGAAGTCATCTGGACCCCATCAGAGAAATGACAGACTCTGTCACAGTTAGGAGAATGCAAGCAATGTGGGCCGCCCTCTGTAGCCAGGAAGATCGACGGCTGCGCATGATCACGTCCGACTGTCAGATTGCCAAACAATGGCAATAGCCCCTGTTCCCATGGAAAATACTGCCTGTAAGGTAAACACAGAATGAGAGAACAGTGGAGAGAAAACTGTGGACAGCAGCATGGAATTGGCAGATTGACAGTATATAAAGGACAGAAGGATAACTACAGAGTGACCTAGAGTGACATGCTGTGAGAAATAAATATGCCTAATACATCTACAACAAGGGTTACATGAGCTGATAAATCCTCATAGGTACTAAAAATACTTTCAAAATCTGACTTTCAAAGACCAAAATCTTTTTAACATTGATATGAGTTCTGAAAAGATCTTTTTCCATTCTGATTCAGAAGTAATCATCCACCTTTATCCTCCAAGAAGAAAGCTGGATTTAGCCAACTGTATATCAAACCCATTTCAAACTGATGGCAAGATCTTTCCTTTTTTTCACCAGATTCCATCTAAGAATGGAATAATATCTAAGATATTACAGTACAAAGACTTTCTGAAAATGCATAAAAAATAGCTTAAACAGTATCAGATGTTCCCAAGTATGAGTTATTTAACAATTCATTAATTTGGTGCAGATTCTTTAAGCAGTTAGTGCAAACACAAAGGGATGAAAATCTGTTTTATTAAATATAGCACAAATAAGCAGAATTTCAAGTTTTCCCCTGATTTTATTTTTAAGTGAGAAATGTTGCATTTATCCTATTTATATAATACTAAGCAAATATATAGATACTAAGGAAATATACAGAATAATATTTCATATGTTCATAGAACACTGTCACAAATGGATTATCTGTGTTGTGGATTCTAAATTTAATCTAGGTAGGACTGGTTATCAGTGTCACATAATTACATCAGAGTAAAATTATACGATGTCTTTCTTCACAGTATCAGGGAAAAGCTCAGTAATTAACACTAGTTGGAGATTTTAGGTTTTACTTAATTTGTATAAGAGTGTTCAAAGCAGTTTCTTAATTTTGTCTCTACCACATTAGCAGCAGTAGAACTTCAGTGTTTTAAATGGAAATTAACAGGCAGGTTAAAATTTGATGGGAAAGTGAGATTGCATTTAGAAGGATAACACCTTCCCTAGCCTCCTCTCAGTGAGACTGTGAGAGCTGACAATGTGGTAGTGCCCATTTCACAGTTTACTCACATTTTTCAGGTAGCCTTACTGGATGGAATCTCTCACTTAAATGAAAACTACAACTGATCCATTGCAGAAAGGCGGGCTGGATGAAAGAAATGGTGCCAAGTACTGTAAAAATAGACCAAATAAGTATTTTGCCAGGAAGTATGCTAGTATGCTAGATGTGAAATATTAAATATTTGAGCTTTTAAAATACAGCTTTAGAGAGTCATGATACTTAGGCATCAAGCCAAATATAGCCTTCCTATCTGTGAAGTATCTACAGTGAAAGACATATTTTTTGACAGATGTAGACATGAAATATGATGGAAGGGTGTTCTTTTGTTTGTTTTTTAGAGTAGGCAGTTATACCTCTTTTGTTTAATTTATTTTGAAAGCTCTCCCTATGATTCTGGATATTCTTACAAAGTATAAATCCATTCAGGGAGTTATTCCAATTAATGCTATTTATGGAAAAATATCAGAGATTTAACTTTAATCTTAGATGCCACTGTAAATAGTATTTTTTAATATTTCACAAACAGATTATCAGGGTTTTAATATAATTTCTGGATTGCATCTAGAATATCCAACCTTAAAGTAGGAAGATAATCTAAACAGATAGTTTACCAACCAAGAAATTGGTACCATATTATATTGTATTTCAAAATTAGTTACTTCAGTTGATGGAAGCAATTAACTACTGAGTTCAGGAGGAACTGTGTTGGATTTTCATGACACTGAATTGAAAACTGAATGCATTCCTAAAAGTCATGGTCTGATTAATAAATTATTTAAAGGGCACATGGCGAATTTCTACTCCTTTCACATACACAAGACATAATTATAACAGTACTTCTCACCTGAAGTACTCAAAAAATATCTCTTACCTAGCAAAGTACCTGCAAATTCTCATCACAATAGGGATGAAAATACTTCCATGCTAAAGGAAAAGAATAAACATCTGTTGATGCTCATAGCATGCTCTCAGCATAATATGAGAGCATTTATGTAACACCATTTGCTTCCATTCTCATTGCTTCTAGTTCAATGTTTTGGCTAGCAATAAATATTTGGAGCACATGAAAACTGAGAAATTTCCCCTGACATGGCATTTGAAAACTGACTCTCTGGAAAACAGATTTACATTTTATGTTAGCTGGAAATTTTATTTTGAATACATCTAGATTAAACTTTGATTTTATAGGTTTTAAAATTTCTCATTCATAATTGTGCTTGTATGTTCATGGAGATAATGTGAAGTGAGGACGGAAGAGTTAAAAACCTTACTCTGTTTCTACTCCCATATTTTTATTGGAATGAGCTCTCTGTTTCACTATATCATTACAGTGCTGATTTAGAGCCTTAAAATGTGATACATAATTTCCCTGAATAAAAAAAAAGAAGTGAGGATTGGAATATAGCTTATCTGCAAGGGAAATAAAGAGTTTGAAATAAAGTAGGAAAATGTGGGTAGGCAGTTTTTTTAGTAGGTTAGTATTTTTGAATGCAGATTTTAAAATGGTAAAAATAATTTTAATTGCCCTGGCATTGCATGAACATTATTGGATTAGTCATTAATGCATGCTGGCAGCAGATTTTTTAATACCTTTCCTACTTTGCTCTGTGAGAAAACAGATCATTTTAATGGATATTTAAAGCCCCAAGATGTACTTAATGCTGGAAAATCTTCAATGCAAAACTGACGAAACCATAGTGGCTTCTTAATTTTATTCAAAACTGTCTCAATGCAGCTAATACATCATGGAGACAGGTCTAACCAAAAAGAGATCTTGTTTACAGAATGACAGCAATGATAAAGTTGGTTCAATTTGTGCTATGTCTTCTTTGCTTTCCCTACTTTTGCTATTTTAAAGATATAGAGTAGAAATTTGCTGTTTCCTTCCAGTCTAGAAGGCTTTCATTGAGGATGGTTAAAGAGATTGAAGACTGGTTTAGAAACTAAATAACTGACAAATAATTCTGTATTAATTGATTCCCACTGGGTTATGTTTTCATATTCAAGCCTGGACCAACCACAAACTGAGCCACAAAAATGAGTAATGAACTTCTCTGGGGACAGACAGAGGACTAGATTTTTAGAGAGATTTAGGTAAACCAAAGTGTTTGAGAGCAGCTAAATACACTTTTCTGTGTAGATTCACCAGATAGCTCAAAAAGAGATAATACACCCGTAATAACATCCTTAGTTACTTGCCCAGATTCTGAAAAGTTTCAGTTTTGTTATCCAAAGCTGCACATACCTGGAAAAAAGGATGTTATGCAGTGCAGTGCAGTGCAATGCACAAAAGCACAAGTGCTCACTGGCATATCAGAACTTACAAAACCCTGATAACTGTAAGCATCTTGAAATCTTTTGCACTGTGTGGTATTTACATATTCTTGGCTCATAAAATCATGAACAATGAATCATTTATCTAAGCAAACAAATAATTAAACCCCAGAGTTTTATTACTCTTACAGTCTTTACTGGTGTCCTTGTAAAAGGTGACTCCAGCCTGACAAGTCACCAACAAAACCGTTGTTGTTAGTTCAACACTAACAACCAACAGTAAAACTTTTAAACCCACAGGTAAAAAACAATCAAAACACTTGAAACTTAAATGGTCAATGAAGGTCAGTAAACAAAATATTGCTGACTGCAATTCTACATTCCTCAGTTTTAATTTTTTGTTTTTTTTTTTTACCCTTTTAACTGTGTGGAATCTTAGGCAGAAAAAGATTCATTTGACAGCGTTTGAAAAACATTAGAGATTATAGGATTCAATATGCTGTTTTTGCAGAAGAGAGGCAAGCTGAGCTATATTATACTGAGCAGTTATTGCTACTGCAGAAATCCAGTCAGTTTTCTTTTAATATTTGCAAGGGCAGGAAAAAGATTAAAGGTTGGTGAGACTCAATTGCAACTTAAGAATAAGGAAATGCAGTGTGCCATCTTATCTGTCCATGCCAGACTCGATAAATGTCTGCCCATGCCTGTGAACAGAAGAATAAGAGTCTGATGTAGGAAAGCTTGTTTCCTGACTTATACAAGTTTGTATAGGCAATCTGTGTGTGTAAAATCAGCTATCCCAGGAGGGTCAGAACTTATGCCTGAGCCATCAGGCATAACTTATTCCAGCCCTTTTTCAGAACTTATGCCTGAGCAATCTTAGCTGGAGAAAGTGCTTTACTCTTAAACCCTCATAGTGCTAAGTGCTACCTCCTCTTCCTTCAATCTCTTTGAAATGGAAATCCAGTGAAGATTCTTGCTTAAACTGTATAAAGGATAGTGATTTTGACCTGCTTCCCCTCCTAACTTCTGTGTTTGCTCAACAATCTCATTTCTGGATTGCCTAATACATTATGTACAATGTAAGAGATCAAGGCTCTTAATTCGGATTTTAGATTCCAGGCTGGTAGGTCTCACATGTCAAACCAATATTCTCCAAGGGATTAAATACAGCTGATTTAACTAAGATAACTAAGTAACACCCCCATTTTAAATATTTAATGTACTAAGATTTATCTCTCCTGCAAATGTGTATTTTTTTTAAGTTGAAGCACTTAAATTAGGCAGATATGATGTCACTCATGGGGACTTCAGAGGCACCTGCTCTCCCCATTGACCAAATGGATGGGAGCTCTACCTCTAGAAGTTTGCATGCTCTTATACAACTGAAATGGAAGGTAAACAGAGCAGGCTATGCCTTAAGAATACTTTGGGATCTAGGCTGCAATGCCGGGCCCTGCACTTTAAATTTTTATATTGTCCCATTTATGTTTTATTCCAGTCCTCAGAATCATTCAGTCATCCTCACATGATATTCTGTATTTAAAGTGCTTTTCAATTCTCCATCATCAATAAATTTCATTATCACATTGACACTTTTGTGCCAAGTCCTTTATGAAATATTTAAATAATATCAGACCCAAGGCTAACATTTTAAGAACTTCACCAGTAAGTTTCTTCTATGAAAAAAGACTAATTTCAGATCTTTTTCAGATTTCATTGGACAGTTTTTTACCTGTAATACAGTTCTTCTATAATTCCTGGTTTAATGAACATCCCATGTGACACTGCATTAATTTCTTTTAGTGAAGAACTGATTAAATCTGCTGCATTTCTCTAAATGGCTTAGAAACAAAGTAACATCACCGATTATATTAAATCAGCTCAGAAATTATATCTCAGAAAAGTATAGTGTGAAAAGATAATTATTTTAAGATATTAATCAGAAATGAGAAGTAATATTCTCAGAATTCACTCAGAGCCCTAACTGAAAGACTCCTTATTAAAAGAGATGAAGATAAACCAAAAGACTGCTCTCCAGAAAAGAAAAAAATCAAATTAAATAATTAAGCTTTTTAAAATAACAGTTATTAACTAAGCTATATTTAGTGATCTGATATTTAAGTATCAATCAGCTGGGTTTCCAACTCCCTTGGAACTGCAAATACTGGTTTTACAATGTAATATGATGTTTTATTTCCCTCCTCCTTGGTTCTTTCTTTCTGACAGTGTGATGAATTATATTGGTGTTTCACGTTATTGAGTCACTAAAGTTAGAGCACAAACTCATTTTTATGACAGCACTAAGATATTACTCTGCCTATTCCTTGAAAATGAAGAGTCTTTTTGAAGCTGCAATTGTTTCTATCTGCACCAAAAAACCAATTTCTGTGGTCTCTTAAGAGAGAAATTACTTTCTAATGCACATCGCATCTGTGTGTCACGTATGACATCAATAAACCCTGATATGTTTCTTGCTAGGTCTTCAGGTCAATGCCTGAAATGCTGTACTGCTCCAGAGGAGAGGAATAACCTGGGAAATGCAGATAAGCAGAGGATGCTTGTCATTCAAAAATACAGAAATATCTAACTGGGTGCAGTGCTGAACATGTTCTGTATAGTATTTGCCATCCAAGGCAGACTGTATTTTTTCTCCTGTGAGCAGAAGAGATTAGTACACTGATGTGTAATAATGCATATCAGACAACAAACCCAGGAGCCAACAAGATCAAGGGCAATTTATTATTCACAAAACAGAAGATTGACATTTAGGAGCGATGACTGAGAATGAGGATTTTTTTGGAAAAACTGGATGGAATATTGGTTCCACTCAAGTCAACGAAATGTTGCCATCAATTTTAACAGAGATATAATTCTATTTTCTTTCTTTTGTCTTTCTTTTCATGTGTTCCTGTTTTTGATTCCCTGGAAAATTCATATTAATAGTTTAATTTTTCAGTTTGGGCCTAAGGAAAAAAACTGCATATATGTATGTCCAGAGCATTTGCATTATCTCACTACATTTTAATTGTTTATTTTTAAATTCAGATTTAATCCTGATCATTACTGTGGAAAGGGTTGAAGCATCTGTGAGAAGGGTGATCAGGTGAAAGGCAATTGCAGAGATTTGACACAAATTCAATGGGAAACAAGTAGGACTTACTGTCTTTAACAATGTCTCTGTCTCAAAAGAAAACTGATGCTCTTAAGCAGAATTAAAATTTATCTACCACGATGGTCAGAGTAAAAAGCTTATAGGAAGAGGTTAAGGGAAGTTTTTTGGACTGTCAGAGAGAAGACTAAGAGACAATGAAATAACTAATTGAAGAGCAGTTACAAACATGAAGGAGAAAAATTCTTCTCAGCAAGTGTTTCAACAAGTGGCAATAAGATAATTCAAGCTCGACAGAAGAACTCAAGAAATCTCTGGGCTGACTTCCAACTCAAAGCATAGTCAGCTGTGAGACTGGACCTGTTTTCTTATGGTTTCACACAGTCTGGTCTAAAAACCTCTGGGGATGGAAACTGCATAACCTCACTTGACAATCTCTTCCATTTTTTGATGTGCTCATTGTTTAAAAGTGCATCATCATACCCAGTCTGAGCCTCTCGCTTCAATTTATGCATGCTGTACATCAACCACCCAATATACAGCACTGTGAAGAGCCTGAGATCCTGTTCCCTAGCTCCCTGTTGGTATTGGTAGGTTGTCATTAAGCTTTTTTGAACCCTTCCATTCTCTGGTATGAACCAGTCCATCTTTCTAACTTTTACCTGATAAAACAAATGTTCCAGCACCAACCACCATTGCGGTGGTTCTTTCTTGAATTGGATTCACTTGCTCAGAATATTTTTTGTACTGGGAGATCCAAAACTGGATGCAGTGTTCCAGATGTGGTCTCACGAGTGCTGGGTAGGATGGAACTGCCTCATGTGTGTTTGCTGTGCCCTGTTCATTTCACACAGAAGGCAGTTGGCTGCCTTTGCTGTCAGGACGCTGCTGGCTCATGCTCAGCCTTCTATCAGTGAAGACCCCCATGTGCTTTTCAGCACAGTAGCTCCTGAGCCAGGCCCTTCCTAGACCATTTTGTTTCCAGGGCTTCCTCTTTCTAAGAAGAAGGATTTTGCATTTGCCCTTGGGGAATTTTATAGGGTTCCTGTTGGACGATACCTTCAGCTTGTCTAGGGCACCTTGGATGGCAGTCTGCTCTCAGCCATGTCAGGTGTTCACTCCAGTTTTGTGGGTTCTGAAAAGCTGAGCAGACTGCACAGTCATTTCTTCAGGATAATGGTGTTAAACTGAGCAGGCACCAGAGCAGCCCCCTGCAGTTCTCCCCTTTTTTTCACCTCCAGACAGAGCACAAATCCATTAACCACTACTCACTGAGCCCACTACCCTCCAATCTTTTTTTTACTCATCTAGACTGGAATCTACTAATTTGGGTTCAAGAATATTGCGTAAGTCAGCATCAAAAGACTTGCTAAAGGTAAATTATTATTTTCCTAGGGACTAAGCAGGCTGCCTGCCCTGCCAGAAACTGAGGCTTATAATACTAAGGTTG
The DNA here is from genome assembly GCF_022539315.1 of Serinus canaria. NCBI lineage: Eukaryota > Metazoa > Chordata > Aves > Passeriformes > Fringillidae > Serinus > Serinus canaria. Next base: position 125,955,984 of record NC_066315.1, read on the forward strand.
GTGATTAGGTAAAAAATTTGATAAGAAGCAATGCAATGCTAGAACAGATGATGAAATTTCCATCTCTGGAGTTTGTCAAGACTCTGTAAGGCAAAGATGTTACTAATTAAATACTGGTGATCTCCTATATTGAAGAATTTTATTGGATTACATGATCTGCAAAAGTCTGCCTAACTAGCACTTCTCTGATTTTATAGCCCTTTGATATAATTAATTCTAAAATTCATAAGGTTTTGAATATTCTCTATATGACAGGATGTTGAGATGCATTTATTGCTCTTAATATGATCTTATTATCTTGTGAAAATTTCCTTAGTGTTGTACCACAATCACATTTTTGTATCATATTAAGCCATTTTTTTGCTTACATACAGCATACATAGGACGGTGTTTTGCCCATTGTACACTATTTTTTAATTACTCTGGGTAAAAAATAAGTACTTAAGGATACTCTAAGGCAACATCTTAAATACAACCAAGAGAGCTTTAGCAAACATTATACAGAAGGTGCACAGTCATTTAAAGTTTTCTCTCAAATGAAGTTCACAACTATTCTAATAGTAGTAACAAAGAAATTAGATGGCATTGTCCCTCCTCAACCACCCTAAACCCTATATAGACAAAGAAATGTTTAGGTTTTACTGTGAAATATGAATAACTACATTTCAAAAGGCTTTGCATCCAAGGATGACCAAAGTACCTAAAAACTGTTGAATCCCATTAATCATATATCATACAGATTTTGAGAGTGGCATTTCAGTAGTGTTATAAGCACTCAATATCTTGTAGGGTTATGCCAACTAAGTTCCATTCAAGAAAACTGTGTTGAACTGACTTTTTGAGAATCATGATAGAGAAGATGCTGTTCCAACAAAGCTGTATTTTCCATCCTTTTTTCCCATCATATTCAATAGGACCCATGTGCAACTGATTTTGTGTTGCTTAAGACTTTTAATATAGAATCACTTGTTTTCAGTTCATAAAATTTGTTATTATACCTTCATTGGAATCTACAAAATCAGAAACTTAGTAGTTATTGAAACTAATGGGGGTTTGACCTAGCAAAGCACATAAAAAATTCTCATATTCTGTAGTCATTTAAAGAATTGAGTATACCTTATCATGCAATCAGTTAATGTATATTGAGAGGTTTTTTAAGCAATTAAGCATGGCACTCTGTATATGTATTTTTTTCTACATGATTTTGCATCCTTGGGTATTTGAATGTTTTTTTTAAAGCTGTGTGAAATTTGATTTTCACTTTCAGTGTATCATATCATGTACATATAATTTTCTGTCCATCCAAGAATATGGCTACAGAAAAGGATATTATCTTTGCAGTAAATTGTACTGCCACTGGATAGCTTTCAGAAGAATGTGATATATTCATTTAAGGTTTGAATTAGATAGTCAGTTTTCATCTCTATTCACTACCCCATTTTCTCCATGATTTACTTTAATTTCCAAACATCAACCAACTGTTTAAAAAAAATAAAATCAATGCACTGAAAAAGTGTTTTCCGTCTTCCACATTGCAGACCCTAGTGCTACATCCTCATTTTCATCTTGGAAATAATGATCTCACAGATCCTATTTTTAAGGCCTGGGTTCAAATCTAGCTCAGTATTAAAATGGAGTGAGTAGAAGTTTTCCATCTCTTGCCTTGAAAAAACTTTGTCACATTGTAACCCATGGTTGTTGCCTTGGTCAAAAGACAGAAAATAGAGCACTCCAAACTGAACAGTAAGCAAGAACCCAGTGCTGTGAAACAGTGCTGAAATTTCAGTTGTGTCCTTTTGCTCCCAGCCATGCTCCATGAGGAGGTCAGAAGGAGCCTCTGGGGAGCTGCTCTTCTGGCTCATGCCCGCACAGATCTCCCTGGCAGTCAGGCCTGTTGCTCACCTGCTGCTGGGTGCCAGACGATGGCAGATGCTGCCCCAGCACGTCCCTCACTAGATGCCAAATGCAGCCAACTTCTCTCTCTCCACACTAGTCTTATCCAGTTTGTTATTAGGCCAACCCATGCTGCTTTAATATTTATCTCTAAGCAAAGATTTTCATAAAATGAGCCTAAACTAGGTTTTTAAAGATCAAAGCTATCTCTATCATCTGATTACCTGCTAGGAAATGACAAGCCTAAACACCTTGGAACCACTCAGGTTTGACAGATTAGTGGCTCTTGAAATCCTAAAGTGTCAGTGACCAGCAAACAAATATTTTCTCATCTGAAACCTATATTGTGAAAACAGTCTATAGCATGTTGGGCAAAATTAAACAGATTAGTGCCCCATGCACCTGATGTTTTGTACAGCCTGCACATTGACATAACAAGCTTATGAAGTTGGGGCCAGGCCAATTCTGATTCCAGGAACACAGCAAGAGATTGATTAAAGTGAGCTTTATACCATCTGTGGTCAGGTTATGCTTGGTATAGTTCATCTATCTGCAAGAGTAGCAATAAATATGCCATTAGAGAAAACAGGTTTTCATGAATTGAGAAAAGAAATAGGAGGTGACTAGGAAGATGGCTTCTGCTTATTGTAAGGATCTGAGAAAGAGGGGCTCTGTGTCACCTGTGAGAGAAGATCATGCACAAAGGAAAGCTAGTACTGGGAGATGCTCCCGCAGAAATGAATTTATGATTCAAACTTAGATTCATTCCAATATTTATTCAATTAAATTTGGTATAGGCATTTTGGCAGAAGTTCAAAGTCTACATTAGCAAGACAGCAGCAAAATATATATCTGGTTAGGAATGACTGGATCTCCACTGCATTACTCTACTAATGAAATTGAAAGTAAAGACCAAATTATAGAATATTCCATCAAATTATAGCCAGGGCATAAGCAGGCACAGTTTAATTGTCTTCAGTGGTATGGTACATATTTATGCCAGGTAAAAGTTTTGCCACGGAAGGTCAGTCTGTAACTAGTACTTTTTTCTCCACACCTTTGGCTAACACTGAGCAGCTCTGCCTCCCACCACAAAAATTACTTGATTCAATGTACACACCATTTCTCAACCATCCACAGCATAGGCCTTGTGCCAGCTCCTGCTGTGGGTGGTTTGGCAGGGAGCTCCATTGAGATCTGAATTACCAGCACACATAATCACCAATGTCAGTTGTTAAATATGAGGCAGTTTTTTATCCAAGGAAAAAGTGGATATTATAGTTTGTGATTAATTTCCTGTTTAATGTTTTGTTATCTTGATCATTCAATTGAACCCAGAAAATACTGTTAGAGCCTATGAACATTTAAGCACTGAACTCATGAGAGCTGGAACACTACAGGAAACACTTTCCATGTTTAAGAAAAGGCAAGAATTAGATAGCTGAGAACAGTAAGGCGTATAATTTTAGCAAGTAAAGCAATACTGTGTTCTCAGATCCACTTACACTGGAGTAACTCAGATACACTTTTGTTGACATTTTCACTGGGATTTTGATACAAAATTTTCCAAAATGGGTTATGTGTGTATATATAGTAATAAAAACATAAGGCATATTTCTAATAGTAGTCTATTTGTGAGTTTCTCAATCATGTGCAATGACTGAGAAACTCAAGCAGTATCTTCTCCTTAAAGAGTACCTAATCCATTCTATGCTGTTAATTAATGTTATAATTATTACATGTATTGTCTCTGATGGGGTTTTCCAGGGTAGACCCTGCTTCTTACCAATGTCCTCATCAAATCCCTTTAATATGGGATTAGACAGTAATGTTAACAGACCAAGCAGCTGTCATGGACTCTCATATCATTTTCTGGCATTGTGTTTTAAAAGTTATTTGACTATGAAGGAAGTCTAATAATGTCACCTTTTTATAGGAATGTCTTTTCTTACCTAGTCTTCTGATAGAAAAATATTTTTCAAACTTTATTATACCAGAGGCAGTTTTTGGATGTATCTCTGGATAATCTTAAGACTAGTATTGACTAAGAACATTAACCTACTTGTTACTTTATAGTCTTATTCTTTACTCCTTTTTTTTTTCAATTTCATGTAATTTTTGATGACCAGAATAGTTCTTAAAATGTTAAGTGTACAGTTGCTTTTTAGGCATTACAATTACCATGAAAAACTCCCATTAACTTTGTTAATGTATGAATTTTCAGATAAATGTTTCATTTGACCAGGCTAATTCTAGTCTCTTTTTTCTAGATTTTGTGGCTGAGCTTCTTTTGCCTCTAAACAAAGCCATATGCCAGACTCAGGTTGGTGTGTCTTTTTGACCATTTAATACCACAGAATCTTCCTGGGAGCCCAAGCCATAAAAGAAATACATTTTGCAAGTGATGTACCTTTCATGTTCTTGGTCTCCTAGAGATAGATATTTGACTATTCTCATCATTTTGAAGCAGCATTTTTAAGCATTAAATTCTCCTTTGCACATTTTAAAAGACACCTTCTTTTAAAACTAAAATTACCAGGTCCAAAATCATCCATATTTTGGACTCTCCATGAAGCAGTGACTCTCCATTACAAGCTAGGAATCCATATGGCTGCTTTATTTGATCTTCAGTAACAGAATATTTTCAGATTTTTTTAATCTATTTAGACAAAATTAAACAGATTAAGATAAGGAGCCAAGTTCACAAGAAAGAGCTAGCCATGGCTTAGAGAGGATAAAAAAAGTGATTCTGTGGTTGTCATGGTGAATGACAAGACTCCCAAATGCAGGTCCAAGATTTGTCACTACTTTTGCCACATCTCCTAAGTTTAGCATCACTGAGGGATATTCTGAGTGTTTGGATCATGAGCCTAAGGTGGAAATCTTTCAATTCTTAGGTTAGTTTTAGGTTCAGTTTTATCTTCAGCTTAGGTGAGTAGAAAATGCGTGTCCTGGGGAAGGCCAGCAGAACAATCCCATTATACAGAAGCTTAGGTAACAGTACTCACCCAGCCACAGACAGAAGCATCCATGAGACATGCATAGCCTTTAAGCCAATCTCAAAATATCTGTCTGATAACATGTGACTCTTGAATTTTAGAAGGGCTTATGTCCTTGCAGGCTTTTTTCACAGAGGAGGCAAAGGGATGGGCTTCACATCTTCAGTGAAACATTGTTTTGTGTTCAAATGTTTGCTGTGCCTCTGGTATCATGAGAAATAGCCACCGGGTGATTTCTAAACATAGAGAACACAGATTTTTCCCATACCTCAGTTTTGGGTAAAGCTAAATTCACTTTGTGTTAATTTTATTAAATTTAGACCAAAGCACATATCTGGTAAGAAAATTGTAGCTCCATTGCTGAAATTTCAGAAAGGTGATTGCAGATGGAAATACAAATTACTGCAGGAATGGCATCTTTATTAAAAGGTTTTTCTGAAACTTGCATTTTATTTTCAAGAGATCTTGAAAAAGCAGTCATATAAACACAATTTCCCAGTGGTATCTAATTACATTACCAGGATACACTTGTCACTGAAATTCTGTGCTGCAGTAAGTGCAATAATAAATAATATCAGAGAAGGATTTGCTGAAGAAATTCCAAAGGCTGAATCGCCATTTTTGTTAAAATGATTACATCGGGAAGAGTTTCAAAAATACAAGAGGAGCCATTCACTTAAACCATGTAGAAAGGATTAAACAGTGGTGGTGGTACATTGAGATTGTCTTTGGCCCATCCTCAACATAGCTGAGAGTATTGAGTACTCAAAAATTCATAGCTCAGCAGGAATTTTCTACATTAAGTTTTGATGTGTCCTTTTTAATTCCCCCCAGCTAACATCTTTGGGAGACATATTTCAAATAAGACAGGTTTTCTTTCTTTATTTTTGCATCATCAGCTGCTGTTAAAACTGAGATATGAAAGGCTGAATCTTAACCAAATGGGGAAAGAGAGTGGAGAATATAGGCAGCCTATATGAAAAAATATGTAGGGGGCCAAAAATCTGTATGGCAACAGGCCTGAAATAAAACTTGTCTGTCCCTGGAGTAACTCACAACATTTAAAACCATGGGATTGTGGATAGTATTTGTCCATCATACTGCAAACAATCCAGACCCAGAGGTTTTTATTCATATTTCTCTTACCTAGAAGACTTTACCTTTTTATTGATGTAAATCAAAAGTGAACATTTGTGTGCCTTAACGAGTAAAGATCTAGGACCAAGAAACTTTGCTTTTCTAATTTCCTCATTTCTGGAGCCTTCATGTGAGGAGTTATGAAGCATATCTAGTGCAAGAGGCTAATAATGGGTGTCCATTATCTGTAGACTATTATAGCCTACCATGAAAAGAATGCTTGTCCTTTAAGGCAAGCATTCAAGATTTCAGATTGGAGGTGGAAGTCCTGTGGAGCCCTATTAATTTGTGTCATAGAAGTAGACAGACAGACTTGTGCACTGCACTGTTGCCTATGGAAGAAGCTCTAACAAATGAATTGGGAAGCTGTAATTCCCTGCAGGTACCCACATATGAATTAGGAGGGAAACTGGATTAAGATGCAAAGAAAACTGTACTTATACTTCCTCCTAACTGCTCCTCTGGGGAATAACTAAGATGCTGAATTTAATAAGGCTTCAATCTGGGACAGAATTCACACAGCTAAAAGGATTTTTTTGGGATAAAAGCTCTGGCCATACTTATGAGATTCCTGTGGTAAAAGTAAAGAAATCAAAGAGAGAATGTGCATTTTTTCTGGATCGTGTCCCATCCACAGTTAACTGCTCATCTTAATTCTGAATTCCTGCTTCTTTACTATCTTCTCTTTATAAAACACATTTTATTTCTAATTTCTGAAAATCCAAACAGTCTCAGAACATTCTAATAGCCTTGGTTCAGAGAAGAATGAAATGGAACTAGGCAAATGGAAAGGATGCTTGGTGGAAATATCTCATTCTTAGATTAATTTCTTTGAACTAAACTATGACATTTTTATTGTATAGTTAATACCATAAGAACTTTTGTTCTTATGGGTTTTTTTGGTTTTTATGTTGGGTTTTTTTTTTCAGTGCTGTCTAATACCAGCTTTAGTTTTTGGGGTTTTTTTTTGTTTTTTTTTTTAAAGCTAATTGGCAAATAAGGACTTTTCTAAAAGTATTTGGAATATATTTAAAATGCAGTAATACTATTCCATTATATAAACATGTCATGGGCACCTTTGAAGCCTAATGAAAAAAACTCCTAAGGTAAATATCACAGTAAGTGCTACAATATCTCTACAGGATTTAAACACTGTAAATTTGTTGCCCTCCTGACCTTTGAATATCTACCAGATCTTCAATTAAAAGCTTCCATATGATTAAAAGGAATGGAAAAAGTCTCAATTATCTGCTAAGAAATATTGTTCTTTGGAAAGCATAAACTGTGTGTTGATAGTACTGCAGAATACAAGACTAAACAAAATTTAAAAATTAGTCTGTCTTCATGCTTCCTTTGACTCAAGCAACCTATAAAATATGCATCACAGAAGAAAAATGTAAATCCCATCCTTATATTGTCCAACATTTTTCTGTAGGAGACATTTTATGTGGTTCACCAATTACAAGGGAAAGCATAGTTAGAACATCTGTAGATACACTACCCACATACTGCTTTCACCTTTTCAAAACCCAAAAGCATTTCTGAGTTATATTCAGAGGTGATAACTCTTGTCTGTCACTGACTGTGACACAGTGGCATATAGACCAAGGTAACCAGGAATCAGAAATCCAGACAGTTTGGGTAAACAGAGACAGTACCGTGCATGCCCCATGCAATAATAAACAATTATTTATTACAAAAGGCATCAGGAAGATGATTACAAAGTCATACAAATGTACCAGGCCAATGGCTACTGTCACCAATTTTCAAGCTTCTGCTTTTTCTCTGAATCTTCAATATTACATTAAAATGTTCTTCATCAACACATGACCCATTTGAAAGTAAAGGAAGCTTCATGTCCTAGAGGAGGGCAGATGGTCTGGCTAGTTCTAGGGGAAACATCTAGGAACCTCTGAATTGAATGACCAAACTTTGAGTTTAGTGGAAGAGGAAAGAACAATGAGAAATTTCTTCAGGCAAGTGATGCTTCTTTCAGGGTCACTTAAGAATTGTATGCAATGGAAGTGAGTAGTGTTTGATAAGCATTTGGAGACCCTTAGATGTAAAATGTTATTTAAATGATAATATAACTATGTATTTATTCATGAGAGAGGCTGAAGTGGGATTGGCTTTCTGTCAAAAACTGTCAGACAGAAATAGGATTCCTTCTGGAGAGCTGTCTTGAGGATTCCTCCTGCTTCCTGAGAGATTTACTTGGAAAGGGTTGTCAGTGTATTAGGGACCAGTAGGTAGGACACAAGACTAGATATGGAAATTATTTTTTTCTACTAATGCCTCTGACCTAAACTATTTTGTGATTTTGACATGTGATGATTCTGCCTTCCTTTTCTTTCTTAGATTTTGTCAAACATCTCTTCTTTTGCAAATTTGTAAGTGCAAAGGAAGGAGAGGGGGCTTATGAGCTCTAATGACCCAGCTGCACAAACAGAGACACTGCAATAAAGACTTTATAGCTTTCTAGCCACCTTCAACCTCTGTCTAGCTTCTTGTCAGAGGCAGTGACTGTCTTCTAGTATATACTTTTGTGATTAATTAAAAAAGGAAATCTAATTATTATATTGATGTTTGTGTAATACACAACAGCAGTAGTACTGCTGTTAACACTACTAATTCTGTTAACACTACTAATTATAATTCATAATTATAATGAGGTTTTTAGACACATACTTGTATAAAAGTTGTTTAGCTGTACATTAGGGTCTCAGACTACAAGTTCACATGACAGAGATTGCCTGAGCATCTGAATAGGTCAAAAGCAAACATCAGTTTGGTTACAGAAAGAGCTGTAATGCATTCCTACAGGTCTTGATCTGAACTACAGAGTGACTTGGAACACCACCAGATTTTTAGGTAGTAAAATAATTCTTTGCAGAATGTGAAGAAGCCAAAGGACACAGATATTTTTTGGTTTTAGAGGTACACTGAGAAAGGTATGCGTGAGGAAGATTGTACATATTTCCTCTCAGTTAGTTGCATGGGCCTGTGAAACAGTCATATTCAGAACAATCAGATTAATCTATAATCTGTCCATGAAAAATTCATGCTTTGACTTTTCCTTTAAATATTATGCTTTATTGATTTTCAAATGTCATGGAAAGGACATGTAATTATTTAGCACAGAAGAAAAACAGGTTTAGATCTTTCAATAAACAGAGGAGACAGAAGACTCATAAGAAGAAATGACAGTTTGCAGACCTTATTTCATGAATTATGGAAAAACTAACAGAAAGAAAGTAATAGCAATTTGATGGATATGAATCAGCTAAAGAAAGATAGTGCAAAATATTTTCTGTGATTATCTGATTAACTCTTTTGTGCACTAATCACATTTTACCACATTTTATACTTTGTGTGAGTTTTTGGTATTTTTTTCCTTTTTTTTTTCTTTTTATTAAAGCCAGTACAAATTACTTTTTGTGGCTAAAGTGTTTGCAAACAGAGAACACAAGGTCACTTCTATGAAAATAACATGAAATCTAAGTTTATGTTTGCATGTGTGAGGATTTGCAGTAGAGCTGCTTGGTTGTCTATCCAATCAAGAAATAAGAACAGTGCCATTATGACTTTGTGGATCAAGGCATCCAACACACAAATACTCTATAAAAAACAGTTCATATTCAGTCCCTAAAACTAACAACTTTTAAAGAAGTATTTTAATTCTGAGCATTTTATAAATTTGAAGGAGCTGCAGTCTGGGAAAAGGATATTAATTAATTATTCATAACAAGCCATTCACTCATCTATGTTCTAAACAATATCTGTCAATATCCAGTGTTCCTGAAGGTGTTTATATGACAAAAAATTTGTATAAATACAGATGTGATAGTGAACTGCTCTATATTATGCTTGAAAAAAGTAAAGAAAAACTTGTTACTTAGACCTTATATCCACAATTTAAAAACAATTTTAGTAAAGTAACTTTTACAATAAAATTTACTGATTTTTTTGCATTATGTTGTTTCACAGGTAAGTTGTGTAAGGAGCAGTTTGGCAGCTGAGTCCCTGAATTGACAGTAATTATGTGTCATGACCCTTGCTATAGTTAAACCACCCAAAAATTCAAAATTAAATAATATTTCCCTCAAAGTACTGAAGCTACTCTCATCTAGAGATGATGCTTTATGTTGGACAGGAGAAAAATAAATTAGTTATTTGAACATACTTCTCTATAAGAACAGATAAATAACATTTTTTCTTTAAATGATCATAAATTCATTCTGTAATAGAAGATACTATATTGCAATATTATTATATAACGTCAATTCTCTAAAACTGTAGAATCTCAATTGCAATCAGATGGGACATGTATTCACATGTAGACTGTGACCTAAACTGTATATTTGGATGTGCAAGGTCAGGTCTTAAATGCATAATAGGGCCTCAAAGGAATATGGACACTCTAAATGGAAATAAATCAGGAATCAAAAATTATAACAATTTTGTTGTGCTTAAAGAAATAAATCCAAAATCTGGGCCCTGATATGCCACATGGATAACTCTGAGGGACTTTAGTTCTCCTCTTGTCCCACCCACACCAATCTGTACCCATGAGTGTATAGAAGCAGCGACACAGGACAAATTCTGGGACATCTGATCCCTGTTGTACAACGAGCTCTGCATTTTAGCTCTCATTTTCCTGAGAACCCCAAAGTGATGTGGTCTATCATGCCCTCTGGAAAAGCCATACTTTAGGTGTGAGATAAATAAATAAATAAAGCCCACAGTGAACATTTAAGGAATCTGATTTTGGGGCTGTGATGTCTGTGAAGTGACTACTGCATTAGCAAACTCATAAAATTTTCCCAAGAAATTTTTTTGTCAAAATCTGTTTCTTTATGTCATTATTGTCCCAGTACCAGGGAAAGGACTATGCTAATGATTATACAGCATAGGTGTGATGCACAGACCCTGATACACTTCAGAGACTTCCACATTTTCAGGCTGTAGGTAGTTACCACATATCAGTACAAAGTTTTTATTCTCAAGCATACAACATATCTGCATGTTTTTTTCATTATTAAACACAGTGTAGTTCAAAACAGAGAGAGGTTTCATTTCCAGTAGAGAATTAATAATTATTAAGTGTTTACTGTGGGAGGAAAATCATCATTGTGTGGGTAGCAGAAAACAGTAATAAAGATATATTAATTGCATCATAAATGAGATTCATGCAGTACTGAGAGGCTTGATTTTAGAGCAGCTACCCTGTGTGGAGAATCTGTAAAGGAATGTGTTTCTCTAACTTCATACTCTTAGTTAAAGACTTTAAAAGACCTGTGGTAGCACAGTTTATGTTAATGTTGAGTAATAAATATAAAGAAACTTTTCTCTGACTGCCTTCTTGAAAATATGCATTCCTAGTATAAAGAACATGTAGCAATCATAATTGATGCTCCTGAGCACAATATTTTTTCTACTTTACAAAAAAGAAAATTTAAACTGAGAGACTTAGCTCCTTAGCACCCTTGTGATTTGTGGGAATGGTATTAGTCCTAGTACTAGTTTCATCATCTGTCTAACACCAGGGCATATGACATGAATCTCATCGAGGCGCTGAAAATTAAAGAGAAAGCATCTCCAAATTCTGCTCACTAGTCCCTTAGGGAGCATCTGGTTCTTTTCCATACATTTCTGGGCTTAAAAAATAATTTAAAAAAAGCAAATTATTTTATTAAGTTTACTCAGAGATATGTGTGTGTGTGTCTGTGTGTGTGTGAGACAGGGAGGCTTGGGGGCTCTGTGTGTTACAGCAGGTTTTTTGCCTTGTAATTACTTGAAAAAGTCGGAATTCGTGAGGCTTGTCAGACAAGTGATATTTGTCTGATTTAGGTAAAAGATGTTAGGTAATGTCTGAAAGAGCAGAAGGTAATATAATATTCCATCAACTAACATACATGGTACTGGGAGTTGCATATGATAACAGCTTTGAATTGCAGCTGCCACTGAGGCTGGCATTAAAGATGCTCAGACATGACTGGATGGGGGAAGTTTGCTTACTAAAAAAAAAAAAAAAGTGTATCCCAGAAAATTAATCTAATTGCTAGTTTCTGGAGAAATGAAGATTTTCTTTTTTAGGGTTATATTATCTAAAATATGTATTATATTGTTTAAAATAATCAGCGAGAGGATTATTGCATTCTAGAAGATATGGAGAGGGCACCTTGAGCCAGCACTACTTGTTCTTAAATTCATTGGGAAGGAGACTGAAAGTGTGTAGAAACTTCTAGGCAAATACCAGCTTCTTCTGCATTAGATTGTTTTGCCAGGGAGGATTCACCTCACTAGCTAAGTGTGCTCTAAAAAATATATGATAACTGGCTTTCTCAGGGTCTTCCATTCTTAAGTACATTCAGATTTTATCACCATTCTGCCTTAGATAATGCTCTTTTTTAAATATTTGCATTTTTTCTTTGCAAAGAAAGAAAAATACCACATAAACAGTCGTCAGTTTGAAAGTCAGAATGTGATCAAAAATTCTTTTTGTTTGCTAATATTTCCAGTGCAATTAATATCTCTTCTATAATTTATATTTTAAAAAGCTTTCTTTCTCCATTTTCATGATGTAGTTCTCCCCTTTTGAGAAATGAGATTAATCTATGTTTGCTGTCTCCTATGCATTTATTGTCTTCTGTGATCTCTAAGGGGATTCCACAAAGATTCCACTAAAGGAGTTCCACAAGCAGGTGAAGTTGACTTTCCAAAGGGATTTTACACACAAGATCATAGATTAATCTCTTTCTGAAAAGCAGAGAAAGCAAGTCAGTGGAAAATTTCACCTAGAAGCAGTTTTCCAGTTTCTTTAATTTTCTTTTAGATTTTATTAACTTGCCCCACAAAATAGTTTTTATTAATGTCTTTGAACTGGGATTTCAATTCTGCCAAGGTCATTCATACTTTAAATTGCCAACTGTTATATCTTTCAAAGCTTTTATTTACAGTTTGTCAGAAAAATTGATCTTGTGTACATCTGTGACAACTTCTTTTTACTTTTTAAGGGTTTGGGGTGTTGTGGTTTTTTTGAGTTTTTTTTTTTTGGGGGGGGTGTTGGGGTTTTTTTTGTTGTTGTTTTTTTGTTTTTTTTTTTTTTTTTTTTGGGGGGGGGGGTCTTTTTTTTGTTGTTACTGGTGGTAGTTTTGTTGGTTTTCTTGTCTTTTCCAGAATTCAGTCCAAACACCTATGCCCAGTGCTCAAATTCTGAAGGATTGGACCTCTGAACCTAAAAGCCTGTTTGATGGATTTATTCAATTAATCTACCTGCAGCTGGATGAGAAAGAATGAGATCCTGTTGTCATCTCATTGGTATATCATCTTGTATATGAGTCTTCACAATGAAAAGATACTATTTCAATATGAATACATGCAGAAAAAATTATCCCTTAGTAATAAATTTTAAAATAAAAATTAAATGTAGGACAGGACTAATCTTATGACAGTTTTTTGCTGTGAGGATGTGTGACTAAGGGACTGGGGCATGTGAACTTTAAGTGTGTTAATTTCATGTTTCTAAACTTTTCTATCAGGCATTTCATCAGTAAAAATATTAAAAGGAGTTGCCTGTCTAAACAAGTAAAGTAATTGTTTTTAAATAACAGACAAAGAAAAGATGATGCTGACTTCATTGTAGCAGAAATCTACAATGCCCAGGTGAAGTCCACTATGTACTAAAACAGTTCTCTAGTTTATGTTCTATTTCATGAATGCACAATAATGTTTTGTCCAGTTAGAATTAAAATTTATGTGTCAAAAATCTTGCATTTCATGGTTTTTATTGCTGAGAAAAGAAGAGAAAATCTGGTTTTTATGTATGTCACATAGAAAACCAATTTTTTTAAACTGTCACTGTGTGAATTGAAAATCAGAGTATCATGAATTTATGTAGGACAGTTTGTCCTTAGAAATCCAAAGCTGTTCACATTGATAACTGTAAATGATTACACTTTCCCATAGCATAAAATAAGAATTTTTAATAATTATGTGATGCCCCTTGTCACAGAATAAGGGATAAGAATTCTTGTTAGTTGTCACCTACTTTCTGTGTTAGTTTTCAAATTCTGTTCCTGTACAAGTGCTAATTTTTTATTTGTAGTTTCAATTACATCCCACATAATGTGAACATAATCATAGAATCACAGAATTATATCAGGCTGAAAAGGACCCCAAAGAATCACTGAGCCCAATCCCCTGCTCCACACAGGACTATGTACAACTAAACCATGTTACTGGAGGCACTGTCCAGACACTCCTTAAACTGTCAGGCTTGGTGCCGTGACCACTTCCTTGGGGAGACCATTCCAGGATCATCCTCTCAGTGAAGATACATTTCCTAATGTCCAATCTGAACTCCTCCAGCCACAAATTCTCTCCATTTCCTTGTGGTCACCAGCAGCTGAGAGATCAGCAGCTCTGCCTCTGTGCTGAGGTACAAACTGATTTCAGCCACTCTTTGTAGGTCTGGCCTTCTCACCCCGCAGTGTTTGAGCACAAGGGTTTGTTCTCCTGTCTGTCACAAACTGACCCTTGCCACAAGCAATACAGGGAGTATAGTAGGGTATTGGCCAAATTGATTCTATATCCATATTATTGGTGCTTGAAAGAGCAATCAGATAGGCTGACATTTTTTTTTCTTTCAAAGTGATTCCAGTAAGAGTCTTCTTTACTTCTTCCTTCAGCAATTTTCTTTTTTCTTTTAATTCTTTTCTTTCTTTTGTTTTTTCTGACCACCTGTGTCTTTTTCCACAAGAACCTGCTTAAAATAGATTTTTTCCTTCCTGAAGTGGATGTGCCAAATATTTCTCTGTTCTAAGACAGGGAGAAGTAGAAAACAAAAATACAGTTAAGGCACAGCTTTGGAAAAATTGCAGTAGAAAAAGATAGTGAATTTGGTTCGTATGTTCAAATGAGAGCAAAAATGTCTCTTCTTCTGAATCTTTCCTTCTTACCATTGAGAGTCAAAGTTGTGCTTGAAAGTTTGACTCTCAGTAGTAAGCAGCTAGATAGCTTCTTACTATTAAGAGTCAAAGTTGTGTGCACTCAGTGGAAGTACTCTAGTATAGGATGCTGTAAAAACCCCAACATCCAGCCCCGAATATCCTAAAACTCAAGACTGAAGAATTTAGAATTAAATCCCTACTGCAAATCAAGTGAGAAAAAAATTCTGTCTGAAAATCGAGTCACACACATGCATTTTGACTTAGTTTTCAGGAAATCTTTGCACAGTTTGCTGGATTGATAGTTAGATTGTAACTAAAATTGTGTGATCCTTTGTAAACGGCTGAGTGAAATCACTGTAAGAGTGGCCTGTTCTGGGAAAAGAAAGACCTGGGTTGACAGCAGCTGCAAGCCTGGATTTTCAGGGACTGCAAAATCTAAGCAGATGGCATGGATGGAAATTAATTTCCATGGGCTTCAGGGACTCCAGATACTGAGGGCTGCAGAGCCTAGATCATCTTGCAATGCAATTTTCTGAGGGCTATAGGGTTTGATGTGTCAGAGAAAGTTGCAGCTATGAACAAAACATGCTGATCTGTGATGTGTTGCTGACACCCAACACTGATCCTGGTTTGTAGAAGGCAACTGTCAGGAGCTTGCACAGCTGGACAGCTGGGACATCCCTCAGAGTCTGGCTCTCCTCATTCAGTGAATGAGCCCTCATTCATAGCCATGGTTTCACATGGGCTCTACACCCACCCTTCTGACATTCATTCTCCATGATAGCACAAGGACCAAACAATATACTCATGGCAATGGCGATCTATGAAAGGGAGATAAAGCCAGATCCCAGCCAAAGACTAAAACTGCTTCATTTTCCATACTTTCACTTATACACCTGCTCAAATGCCATACAAGAAAAAGATCTGGAAGCCATCAATATTGTTTGTGAACAGTTCTATAATTCCAGATATTATAAAATTTGTAGGGTATATTATATAAATTTGAATTAATATTAAATAGATAAACCAGTAACCTGAGCTTGCACAGCTCCTTTCTTTGACTTGGTGCTAACAGGAAAAAGGGTGTTCTAGTTGAGTCCTATTAAACTCTCTTGAAATTCAGAGACATCTACCAGAAATACTCTGCAGCTTGTGCTGCTGCCCAGACTGGCTGGTCATTGTTTGACACAGCATTGTATGGGCCAAAACTCAGTCGGACACAGCTAAGACAAGTTAGCATAAAGACAGTCAGGTTTAAGACCCCAGAAGTGTTCCTTGTAAGTGTACACTGTATTGCCTGACATCAGCCAGGGAAGTACTATGGAAAATGTGGGCATATCAACTAGATGTTACTGCATCCATAAGTAACTGCAGAAAATATTGGCAATGACCTACAGTTTTTGTAACATCTGAGCAATACTCCTTTCTGTTGATAAATTATTTAACCCAACATGAAACTGAAGGGGGAGAAGGAAAACAGGGTAATAAATGTGCATATGTGACACAGTATTAATATGAACATAGCTGACCGTGGAGGAAATTTCCACTGTGACTTCTTATGTCTCCATTTCTTGAAAATGTCATGGAACCAGATTCCTCAAAATGGAGAATATCACCTCTGGGACTGCCTTGTGGTATATCTGGAGATAAGAGTTGGTATTGCCAACTTCTAAATGTTTCTTCCACCCATGGTTACTCAGCAGCCGTTATCTTCTGTAGTAAATGAGGAGTGACCTCAGCACAATTCACCATAAATGGGAACTCTCCTTCACTTGGCTCTTCTCCCCCATTCCTAGTAAGATTGTCTGCGCCTAGTTATTTGTTCTTTTTAGAGGCTGAGTGCAGTAGGAAGTCATTTAATCTTCAGCATGCTGAAGATTAGTTCAGCCTCCTGTTATTTAATTTCTTCATTTGCTTCTGCTCTCTGTATCTGGTCTGTGGTAAACAAGACAGCTTGCTCCCATCCATCAGTTTGACCATAGCTGAGCAGATGAGGAGTGTTGTAGCAGCTACTTGGTGTTCATCTTGTCAGAATGAGCCGCAGATTAAAATAAAATTTGAGTTGATAATTCCACGGTGCAGATGGCCACCTGAACCAGCAATACTATGTTATTGCTCTTTTAAAGGAGTTTGCTTCTCAGGTATTGGCCAGCTTTGAAACCTAAGGAAAACCACAGGGCATGCCTGGCATTCCAGACTGCAAACAGATCACTGAGGGAGAGATTACCATGCTGAAGTTTAAATGCACTGACTGTTTAAGACTAATACAGATTAAGAGTAGCAAGGTCAAAAATCTCAGTTGCATGCTCTTGCTAATTTATCCATATATTTTAGCATGCAATAATGAGACTGAACTTGCTCAACCCTACCACTGGGCTGTGCAAGCATTAACTTGTTCGTGCTAGTTATTTTCTTTCTCTGCCAATAACTTTGGCCTTGTGAATGGTAACTGCTGTTCTGTTGTTATGCTTTGATATTTTGATTAATTCTGTTATTTAATATATTGTGATAATTAAACTAAGAGCAATATGACCATTAGGTTTTTGATGCTGCTTTTTAGGTTCAATATTATTTGTATGGCCCAAAGTAGCTGTTTTCCAGCTTTCCTACAAGGCCTAGTAAAAGACATTCCCTCTCCTCACAAGCCTTTTTTCTGTCACAGAAGAATCCTTAAAATCTGAAGAGACATCTTAAGATCATCTGATCCAATAGCTCTGCTGGAGCAGCTCACCCAGGACCTTCTCCATTCAGTGAGCATCTCCACAGAGGGAGACTTCACAACCTCTCCTTACCCATGTTTTACTACAATCACTGTGAAAGAACCCCTGCTTTCTTGTGTTCAGATAGAATGTATGTTTTTGTGTGTTTTCCTTTTCATTTGTCTCCATCATCTCTTCTTCTGTCAATTGGCACTATTCAGAGAGCCAGGCTCGCTCTTCATCACTCCCTTCTACCAAGTATTTATTATATACATGGACAGGTTCCCCCCAGGCCTTTTCTTTCTCAGGCTGAATTATATCTATAAAGACAAAGAAGTAATGAAGAAGGTCTAAAAGTGAAATAAAATACACTTTTCTCAACTGAAATTAAACCTTTCTCTGGAGGGATTTGTACAATAATAAGTAGGAGTTTTTCAGTTTTGTAGCACTTGCTGTATCTTTTGTTCCTATTTTTCCTTTTGCTTATTTTCTTTTCTTTCTGAGACTTTCTTACTTTTTTTTTTATTTAATTTTTGCTATTTATTGTATCTGTTATGTCAATGTTACATAGTGTCTCTAAACTAATGAACTATTTTCCTGAGTTTTTTTGTTTGGCTTATTGGGTTTTTTTTTTTCAAATCTTCACCAAGATTTCTTTTCCCCCTCCAGAAAATGCCCACATCCTGTGAGTTTTATGAACATCACCTTTTAGAAGGAAGACCTGATGTTTTTCCTGTAGATGTTCAATAATGTGGCTTCTGTTAGGAATAGCCCTGGTAAAGTACAAATAAAAGGTTATTTGTGGTAGTTTTATTTCTAAATGCTAATAGCATGGCATCAGCTCATAAATCATTAGTGATGAGCCCCTAATTATGTGCCAGCATCACAGTGGGATCCAACTTAATACCAGAAATTTACATATTCATGAATACACCCATATTTCTGCATGGAAAAATGCAGGATACAGCAGAAATCAAATAGTCTTAGTTTCTCCAAGGTGTTATTTGGGTGAATTGCCTCCTCTCCTAACATGCTGTTTCCATCTATTTACCTATGATGTATATAATCAAATTCCAAAAAGTTTTCTTTGGAGTTCAGTTTTAGACTGAACATAGTTTCAACTTGTCTAAAAGAATGTGTGTAGTCTGCAATATTACATGTAATGAATACCTCCTATAATTAGTGTCCACTCCATTTCTACTTGCTGACATGAATTTTGAGTTTAAAATATGGCAGGGGTATGTTTAGTCTAGAACTAATGGGCTATTATCTAAATTTTCTGTGATGTAAGTTGGAATTAATGTTTTTTTTAAAAAATCTACCCTTTCTTCAGTGGATATTTACAGTTGTCTGGAAATGGGAAAGTTTATTTTGGATAGTGTAGGTACTTGTACAGATCAGCTACAAGGGATGACTTGTACCTGCAAGCGGTGAGATCGGGGGGGAAGGAGATGGGCTTTCTTTGTTGTGTTTTTACAGAACCTCATCTTACAGGCCCTAGAAAACATCCTTTATTGATGTGAAAGCAATCAGCCTTTCCCAGCCCTGAAAGAAAGTAATGTAAGAGTTTGCCTTTAGGCACAATTTTATTCTCCAGAATAAAACTTGAGGGAAACATTAAACCAAACACTTTTTTAATGTTTACTGCAGGTTCTCAGCCCTGGAGACTTAGAGTGTCTTTTCTTTTGTGCCCCTTTGAGAGCAATACTCTCTAATTTACCCTGCTCAGTCCTTGGATCTAATGTGGCAGCTCACCTGTAGATCTCTTTCAAATGAGTCACCTCTCACGTCTGTAGTAATTTTCACCTTTTTCATTGAAAACTTTAATTGATAAAGATGTGCTGACACCCTTTCTCCTAAAGGGCTTTCTCTGTACAGACTGCAGCCTCTACTTGGGGCTTGTTGGCTTTGCTGCAATTTAGACACAGTTATAGCAATTGTTAATTGAATATATCTAAGACCAGTTACATGCATTTCCACAGAAGCTATCATTCAAGGAGCCCTAAGCAGTTTTTGCAATTATGAATTACTAGGATTCATATCAAACCTGCACAGCATATAATGATAATAAGAAAATCAGTAAGTCTAGCACTGAGAAATCTCTATTTTAGAAAGTAATGTCTTGAAAAAATGACTTGCCAAGAAATTCAGAATTCCCACCTGCTCCCCGCCCAGCCCCACAAGCTGTATACTGTATCCCTCTCATACATATCATAGTGGCATAGAGTCCTTGCTGTCCCACTGGCCAGATGCTGTTGGTCAAATACTGGGGAAGCTTCTCCTGATGGCACAGTTTTCCATGTCAGCTGAATCCCTTCCTTGTTATTCAACAGACTCACTAGCACAAGACTCAGTACTGGGCCATGTGACAGGTCTGCCGAGGCATGAAATGAAAGTTCAATATCTGGGGGAAATTGCACAAGGAATTTGTTGAGTCACACTTACCCAAAGTATGGCAGGGTGAAAACTGCCAAGTTGTTCTGCAACAGTGGTTTGCATAGTCCAATAATCTGTCTTTGACAGCTCTCTGTCAAAGTGTTGGGTGCTTTCATATCATGTGCTATAAATTCAGTAGTTATATGGTAAGGAATAAAAAAATCTTATTAAATGAAAAAGTCTTTCTAACTCTTAATTTTAAAATGTGCTTCTTTACTCTCACTTTTCTTAGACTACCACAGCAGTGTGATAAGAATTTTTTTTCCCTTCGTCTGTTCTTGTTTATGCTTGAAATTGCAGGCAGAGTCCTGCTCATCCTCTCAGCTAAGCATTTTTCCTGCATGCAGAGTCCACAGTGGTGTGCCACTGAGTTTGTGTCTATCCTTTGGTCCTGGACAGCTCTTTTTCTATCTGGATGAGGCTGAAACATGGTCTGAAACCAGCAATGTTCCAACACTCAGTAGTGGTTCATGATCTTCATCAGAACAAAACAAGAAAAATTATCTGGTAAGGAAATATGAGGTGTTTTTTATTATCTCACATTTTATTACATGGTCCCAAATTGTTCTCATTTTACTCAAATCTGCCTTTCATTATTTTTGTGACAAAAATCCTAGCAAGCATATTGAAAACTATGTGAAAATAAATAAAAATTATTTGATTAATTATCACTACACATTCCTGCTGTATAGAAATGGTACTGTTGCATAAATTAAAATATTGAAACTATATAGTCCCATAAATTAATACATTTTAAAATATTCTTTAGGTCACTTTTAGCTTTATTAAATTAAAACATTTGACAGTGGGCAACTAATGTGGCAATATACTCTCCAGATTACATAACCAAGTAGCCTTCTAGTGCAAGTGCAAGCAAACTATTTTCCTGTTTACATGATGCTGCCAGTGGAATGCAGCAGATGTTGAGCTAAAACCATGTGAGGCAGCACTGTAATATGCCAGGCTTACCTAAGGTTTTGCCCTGATGATGCTTTTCGCTTATATAATTAAGAGGACTTTTTATAAACTATTTTTATGAAGCCCATTTTTATTGGAGCAGTTTCTTCTGTGTTGAAATAATGTGCATATTTTATATGTAGAGAACCTATTTTGCAAATAACTCCAATAAAGAATTTTTTAAGAGTTCTGCTAAAAACAAAACCAAAGAGCAACATTCCTATTCTTCCAACTTATCCAAATATAGCTTTGTCATGCCTACTTCTATCCCAGTGATATCCCTCTAGCTTTGAATCCTCCATTCTGCTGTGTATATCACTGGTCTTCTTACACACCAGGGAAGCCTTTTAATGTACAGAAAAATCTCCAGAAATGGGATGTGGCAGCTCAATACTGCAAGGTCATTTAAAGTGTTTTCTCAGCTGACTTCCTATTTTCCTAGTTCATAACAGGGGAAATTACTTTGCAGGATAACCTTCCTTCCTGGTGCAGAAAGACTAAGAATCTTGTCATGTATCAAACTGGGGTTTTTTTACATGATCAGAAATGCTTTAAGCTCAATAGTTGTCTCAAAGAACAAGACAAACCAAACTAGGTTAAAAAAGGGGATAACACTTGCAAGGCATATTTTTAAGCAATGAAGTTTCTAGATTTCTGTAAGAGATCTTGGAAGTTACTGTTTTCAGATGCCTGACTTTAGTGCAGTACTCATTCCCCCACTGTTTTCATCTTGTTCTGTTCTGGGCCCTCAATTATTTTAAACACAAAGGGCAAAATACACCTCTCCCAGTGGAGTTTAACCAACTGACCAAAAAAAATTATTATATGAAAATTTCCTTCATTTTTAAATTTTTTTTTAATTTTTTAGATGTACATTTTCTAGAAATATGAGCCAGTAATATTCTCTCAATTTCTTAGGTCATGTCTACAATTTTCTCTTGTAAGAAGGAATATATTTTGCCTGCAGAACATGGTTCTGCTCTGGTCAAAAATCATCAAAGTTTTCACCATCTGTGGAGATACTTACTGTCATATGAAATCTCAGAATTAATAACATTTCTAGAATAAATGGGAGATTTATTTGAATGACTCCACCAAGCTGTTCTGATTTGATTTTGGAGGTCCTTGTCATGTTGTTGGGATTAATTTTTAAAAGTTACGAAAAGCAGATAAGCTTTTTAAACAGTGGAAGATAATTGAACAATTGTGCTTTATTAAATCTGGACATTGCCTGTGGTATTCACATGCCCTCTGAACAGCGAGAAGCTGTGAGACAAGCAGAGAAGAAGGAAAACACAATTCTTATCTCGCTTGCTGTGCCTGTGTTGTGCTAGAAAAGAATGTAATATGGAGATTGTTTACCCAAAGTGAGGATGTTTTGTCCCCTTGGCCTTTCAGGGCCAAGAAGTGTGTGTGTGTGGGACTGTCACGGGACAGTCACGAGAGAATCAGAGATTAGTGCAGTTCTGTGCAGTTGTGAGCAAGAGTGAGAGCCTGGCAGATTCAGTTTAGATGAAATGTACATAGTGTAGTATAATAAAGTAATTCATTTGCCTTCAGATGATGGAGTCAGGTGCATCATTCTCTCTCCCCTTCATCAGAGTCACCATTGATTTAAAATAAGTGCCTACATTGGAATTAGAATAGTAATAATAAAACAAAATTTCACTCCAGGACAATAAACCTAAAATGAAAATGTTTGAAAGGAGTTCTGGAGGTCCTGCTCAAAGCAATTCTAAGTTCAAAGTTTGGCTGAGTTCCTCTAGGACTTTTCCAGTGTGCTTTATACTTCAAAGACAGTGATTCCATGTTGTCTCTGGGTTGTTACATTCCCATATGGAAGAATTATATACCTACAAGACTCTCATAGACAGTGCTTGTATAGATTCATAGTGGTCTGCATCATGTATTTTGCCTGTGGTTTTACAAGCATGTACAATATTTTATTTAATGACCCTCTTTTGACGTTCATCTCAATTTTTCTATCACTTTTCTATTCTTTTAAGCTATAAGATGTTCCTAAAATCTCCTCTGTATACATTGTTTTCCACTAGTAAAATAGACAATATGTCACAAAAAATGGTGACTCACCCAGAAGTTAATGGCAAAGATCCCATATATTACAGTGAGATCAAGGTTCCCTTGAAGAGATTTGTAAAATATGGCCTTTCTTTGATAACTGTAAATATGAAAATATCTTTGACAATATAAAAAAATGGATATTTTCCTTACCACATTATTTACCTTTTACAGCAATATTTGTGCTATTTCTGACACTTCGTGTAGGAAATTCCTCAAACACTCCATAAATTTAAGGAATTATTCTGGTAAATGTCCAGTTGTTGTTGGCTCCCAATGTAAGATGAAACATAGGACATATAGTACTATACAATGCTGTCCCAAAAAATAAATCTTTCTATTTATGCTTTGGACATCTCTTGATTCTGAAAACTTCTTGAAGTCAAGGTATCACAGCTAGAGCATAATTTCAGACAATTTTTTCTAGGTCAGTGACAAAAACAGTCTTTCTTGATCTTTAGGAAAGCTTTTAGTAAAATTTCAAGCACTTGGTTGAAATTTAAATGAAACATAAAGGAGGTAAGGAACATGCAAAAGAGCTGGAGGGGATGAATACTGCCATAGGTATAAGAAGAAAACAAGAAACATTTTGTGTGGGAATAGGGGAGAGTTGAGAAACTTGGGAGAAATCTGATCTAGAAAAGGTTGTTACACTTATATGGAAAAAATGTGATGCAATTTATATGCATTTTTTCCACTGCCTACACTGTAAAGCAGCCACTATGGCCCCTGACCTGTTTCTTGCTCAGGTCAGACAGAATCCTTACAAACAATTTCAAACCACCTTTTAGTAGCTAGAGTTGAGCAAGACTTCCAGAAAATTCAAGTGTTACTGGGCTTTTTGAGGGGATAATATTGTGCATAGCGCTGGATGTGATTGGTATGGAGGTTGGAGCAATTGCTTCAGTGCAGACACAGACTAAAAGCCATGGAGTCACAGAATCATGTCATAGTTAAGGTTGAAAAATACCTCTAAGATCAGGTCCAACTGTTAACCTGACACTACTGTGTTCACCACAAAGCCATATTCCCAACTACCACAACCATATATCTTCTAAACAATTCCAGAGGTGGATTGCTCCACTTCCCTGGACAGTCTGTTCAAGTGCTTGACAACCATTTCAATAAAAAAAAATTCCCTATATCAAATCAAATCAAATCAAATCAAATCAAATTCTCCCCCTGTGAGACTTGAGAACATTTCTTCTTGTCCTGTCTCTTGTTACCTGGGAGAAGAGGCTACCTCCCACTTGGCTACAATCTCCTTTCAGGCACCTGTAGAGGGAGATAAAGACCCCCCCCCCCCCAAAACTCCTTTTCTCCAGGAAAAATGCCCCCAGGTTCCTCAGCCACCATTCATAAAGCTTGTGCTCCAGATCTTTCAACAGCTTCGTTGCCCTTCCCTGGACACACTTAAGCATCTCAATATTTTTGCTAGCCCCAATTAAGTTATTAGAAAAAATGTATCCTTAGAGTGCTTTTTCTAGCATATCATATCTCTGCTCTCAGCTTAGAGTCAACATAAAGTTTCTGATTACTCTTCAGCTTATTTGCTATTTGAAGTAAGTATATCTCTACATCCACATGACTTTCAGAGTGGATGTCTGCCTCTGAAAACATAAAGTCTCTGCCTCAGTGTGATCCCTAGTCCTTTGTTTTTAGCACTGGCAGAGAAGTAGCAAAGTCGAATGGAGCACTGTGTTCCTGAGGTACCCAAGGGACTCTTCTCAAATGACTTTGCTGTGAATGGACTTGAACAGGCTGTGTGCTGAGTATTCCTCTGATAGAGGACCAGATATAAAGAAGAGCCAGAGGGACATGGAAGAATGGAATTACTTTTTTTTTTTTTTTTTTGGTGAGGTCCTGAACACCTACCACTACCAGAAAATTACTGCTAATGTGGGACATTCACACTACATAGCAGGAGAACAGATTCTGTTGCCTAGTTTGATAGATGGAGCTGTGAAGATTGCATTTCTATTTATCAGTTTCCCTGTTTTTAAACAAAATATTTTGTTTTATAAGAATAGTTTTCCTGGCTAGAAATGAAAGGTCATGTGTCTCACCTTTCTTGTATTTAATAGCAGTGTGGGGATACAGAGTTTACTGTGGATTAGCTCATGACAGATGGCATTGCTAATAGCCCATCCATCGTCCTACAGTGGTTTACTGAAGTTCTAATTGTTTGTAGCTGTGATGCTCATTCATTGTATCTCTGCAACTGATGAAGATTACATTCTCTGCATTTATCTCCTCTGATTACAATTCTGTCTTCTTCCATGCATTCCACAGCACTCAAAATTTGGGCATGATTTTCAGGGGAGTAAGCAGTGCTTGGTGGTTTCTATTGTGGTACAGGGCTCAGTGGAGGTGAATTCTTCTAGACAGAGGGTATCTTTTCAGCAACTTCTCACTTTTGTCTGCTCCAAGAAAACCTCACAAAATAGCATGACTGCAGAGATTTAATTAATTTGCCAACTATAAATACAATGTCTGGAGCACAGCTTCATGTATTTTGTGAGGGTCATGCAGATAAATGCTCTAATTGACCCTGACTAGACTTAGAGTCTTTGCAAGTGATTTTCACTGTCTTCAACAAGGAAATTGATGAGTGCAACAATTTCCTTTTCAGAAGAAAGAGAAATAAATATTCTTCCATAAGCTTTCTTGGTCATCAGGATCTCAAGGCCCTCTTTCTATTTTCCAGTATTTAGAAAAATTTCTTTACTAATAATAAAGATGTATGAAATTATAGGAAGACAAAAAAATTTTGAAAACAGAAAATATTGTGACCAGAGCTGTAGTGCATAAGCAGCAGAAAAACAGATTGGTTTACTTTAAGTAGTATAAGTCCTAGACACTAGAGGAGTCACTTTTAATTTGCACTGGTACAGATGAACAAGTTATCTTATCCTGATACTCATGAACTTAGATTCTGCCTTTTAAAGGAAAAAGAAATGTTGGAAATGTCACTGTGGTTTTGGTGGTGGCTTTTTAGTCTCCAGTAAAGTGGAATCACAATGTATGGACTCAGTATTTGATTACCATTTCCTCACTCTGCCTTGGATGGCAATCACTTAAAATAAAATGTAGATTAACTAAAATTCAAAAACACATAGCAACAACTTAGTCCCTTATGATACAGTTATTTTCAAATTACTTTCAAAAATGTGCACCCTTGTAGCCTAGCTTTTAATTTGTATATTTTCTTAAGCACAAAATAGTATAGACATCCCACTGTAAGACTGGCACCATTCATAAGTTGAGGGAATGAAAATTCAGTTTGTTTTTATTAATTCATGCAGGAGCAGCCCATGTCTGGTATGCAAAACCTACCAGTTTGTATTTAAACACTGAAAAAGAAATACACTCTGTCTTTATTGCTACAGTTGCTTTAAATTAAAATTGCAAAGAAATACAATGCTAGGTAACACAAAGCTTCTTTCACTTCTCTTTAACAAAAAGTTTTATGAACATGCTGATGTACTTTGTAAACATAATAAATTTTATCTAGTGAATCTGTGGGAAAACATAGCCCCAAGGCTCAACTCTTTTGGTGTCTCTCTGAAATGATACTGCTAATGTTATTTGCTAAAACTGTCATAAAAGTAAGGAGGAAAAACCTTTTAGTAAGTGCTTGCAACATTTTAATACTAATGGCATGGCATTTGCTCAAATGAGAACATTTTGGTAAATGCTTGCAGAGCAAAAGGCACTGCATTTTCTTTACACAAATTAAAGATAGAGCAGTAAAGGTCATATATAAAACTTTGCCAAATAACTGTCTGCTTTGGTTTTACAGTTTGCTAAGAGGTGAGGCTCTAGGCTGCTTGTGACATGGAGAAAGAGTGCTGGTTTGACTGTCTTTGTGAAAGTGCAGTATCAATGGAGCAAACCATGGAGTGGGAAGAGACAAGTTGTACAAAGACAATGACCAAGGCAAAGGTCTAAGATGACAAAGAACAGCCCCAAAAGCTCATGAGTGGATATGGCAGGTTCCAATGTTCATTATTTTTCTATCCTGAGCTTTGCCATGTCACTGTCAGTCTAATGCTGAGGCTCTGGAAAAACACGGGATGTTCCTAAAGCTATGTTTGAAAAGCTTAAGAAAGGGGAAAAGACAATGAAAAAATATTGTAATTTCTCTTGCTAATGGCCAGTAGTTCTCTCAGTCATTTGTGAAATGAAAAAAATTTCCTACTTCTACCATGTGTTCCTATCGTTCATAAAGGCAAAAGTTGGACCTGAGCTTCACAGGAACTTGGCAACAATCATGCAGTTATCTTCAAGCAAAAGATAAGGTCAGACCTCCATAGATGTTTCCAAGCTGGTTCCTGTCAAAATGTCTTCTGTATTATTTGGGTCGAGGTCAGAAATGTCTTTACCACAAATGTTTTTTAAAATCTCATTATAAAGACTAGTCTAGATGTACAGTTATGTTAATTTTTTCTCCATTTTTCATCTATAGGAAAGAAACACCTTTGTCATATGATACATATTGAGAAAGAAAATATTTTAGGCATGGTATATAGAAATGTAAAAGAAAAAGATTTTTTTTTTCCTGACTATGTTTTGCTAAATCTTTTTTTGTGTGTGTGTGTGTGTGCATGTGATAAAACTACTAAAAATATTTCATAGTTTAAAGTGTTGGGATGATTTTTTTTTCTTATTTCTCTGGAAACTGACTTTGCTGCTAACGGTTGCTTTTCCCTCAACAGAGAAGTCTTGAACAGAGGTTTTGAATGGTGCCAGTTGAAGGCATTCTGAAATGCACATTAAATATGTCAAGGCTGAAAAAGCAAAACTAGTGTTTATGATGCTAGTTATGTGATATTTGCCTTTTATTAAAAACCTCTAGCTTATACAAATTATATTATACTATATTACGAGTGGATCAATCATGCCAAATGAAATTCAAACACAAGAATTTTTCAGTTTTATTTTAATTTTAAAGAAATCCCTAGTCTTTTGCTTTGATTTAAAGTAACTGCTAAGAGCACTATAAGATATATTTTGTTTTGTGTCAAAATCATCAGAAAATAACATGTTTTACTCCTATAAATAGTCTGGTTGATAGATTAAATTGTATGTAGTCTCTTGGCATGACTATGTTTTCTCCAGATTGAACAATGATCTTGTATACTGTAGTGTCCCTAAAGTAATTTAAACAACTTCTATTATATCTCCAACTCATTTTAATGAATTTTTGATAGCTGAATGAAAAAATTTAATTAATCCTCAATTTTGGTGTAACTCTGATACCTGAATTGACAAAATATGGGATTGGAAGTGCTTTGTCAGATTAGCAGGATAATAAATAAAACCACAATGTACTGATATACATTTATTTAAAATTACAAATGGGGTGGGAGAAGGAATGTCTTTCTATGATAATTTTAAAGAAAAAATTAACCAAGGCCCACAAAAACTATGTAGTCATTTGGAAATTAGTTTAAATAAATATTTAGGTGAATGTTGAAGGGAAAATGTGCTATCAAGCCGCTTTAGTATGTTACACAAGAGCTTTTTAAAGAGAAACAGTTGAAGTCTTGTCATTTGAGATATATAAAGTTTCAAGTGACAGAAAAATAAAAATTATACTGTAGGAAACAGTTTCAGCCTGATAGAGAGACACAAAAAATGGTCTAAGGGATGTTTTCCTTTCTCTGTTTCCATGCTCCTATGAAAATATTTCTCTAACATTAGAATATCTCTCTGTGTGAAACATAGTGGTGAAACAAGCTGTCCCCTTTCTTCCATATAGGAGATGGAAAGAGAATTGAGTACTGGATAATATAAAGAGAGAAATGGCTAGACTAGTTATAAATATAAAAATAGCAGTAATATTTGAATCTGCATATATTATATTGACAGGCACCACACACAAAAGAGACATTTTGGAATGTTACATCAGGAAGCAATCCTCTCTTAACCACTGAAGAACAATAATCTCAAAGCTGATCTGATATTTCTTAGCCAAGCTCCCTCCTGCTATGAACACAAGCAGAGAGAAAATGAAATAAAATTATGAACAAAATCCATGATACATGACCAGGAGAAAAAAGGCTTAGTAGGATAAGAAGAATGTCTCATACAATTTTTCAATTCCAATTTCTTCCCAAAACACAGTGAAGAAAATGACTGGTTGTATGGGTTTTCAGAGGGGAGAAATCTGTGATAAATTAAGAGTTCACACAGAGGAGGTTTTGTCCTAGTCTATCTAAAGCTATCCTCACCTCAACAGGTATGTGTAGAAGCCATTAGAATGCCATTATCCTGTCTGTCAAATCTTTTTGAGTATCTCATTGTAAACTCCAAAGGGAACAGACTGAGTGTCTCAACAGCATTGTCTTCCTCCTTTTCTGCAGAATACAGAGGTCACCAAATAGATGAGCACAGCTGACCAACTGGCTCATCAACAACAGGCTTGGCACTACTTGAGATGATATTTTGGATAGCTGGAATCTGAAGGCCCAAGTCTCAGTTGAAAGTAGTAGGCAAGAAAAAAACAGTCTAAAATTTACCTGTTGGTGATTCCCTTCACACAGTGCTCTGATGGCAAGCTAGAACATTTTCATATTTTTAATAGATATCTATCTGTCTGTCTGTCTATCCACTGTCCCATGTGGAGCTCTGAGCAATCTGATCTAGTGAAAGGTGTCCTTGTCCATAGCAGGAGGATTGGAACTAGATGATCTTTAAAGTCCCTTCCAAGCAATTGTATGATTCTGTAACAAGATTGGAATGACCTGCATGCTGCTTATATCTCGATTCCTATTTGAATGGAGAGACAATAAAAAATAAGTAAGTAAAGAGTGTGCTGGAAAAGCATCTTTCACTTAACATTTCAAAATGCCTCAACATAAGTGAGTAGGTAATCTGATTTTTGTGTTACAAGTAAAAAGACCAAGGAATAGAGAGGTAGTTTAAAAAATAAGGAATGCTTACAGCTAAAAGTAATAGTGTATGTAGGGTTTTTCTAGCAATTTAGATGTCTCATTCCACTGAGTATGCAATTAAAATTCTGTATCAAAGAATGGAGTAAATTAATACATTCTGCCATATATTTTCAGTCAGGGGCAAAAATGAGAAAAGGATGCATTAAACTTGTCTAACCTTGCAATGAGACCATGTCCTATCCAAAATCCAGTATGAAATACCCATTGTCTTGTGTTTTATCCACAAACATAGGGGAGTTTTATCATTTTACTCAGTTGAGCTTAGTCAGATGATTCAGGTTTTAAATAACAAGCATCTTTCAAAGAAAGTAGATGCTGGTGCTTACTAGTCAACTTGCATAAAGGAGAAGCAGAGTTCTTTGATTCTAAATAAAGTGAGAGAAAATTTAGAAAAGCTTGAGGAATATCTGGTATCATCTGATCAATTTTTTAAAGAGATTTTTGGAATATGATTTAAAACCAGGAAAGAAGCCAATGGGGCAGAGCAGGAGAGAAAGGTCAAGAATAGAGGTTCTGAATGCTGGGTAACTGTCAGAAAAGTGGAAGGATGGAGGCTCAAATTGGAACCACTACCTTTAAAATGGCATTTAATAATAAGTTTATGGATTGGCTGTTTAAACTTACATTTGGCTTCAACTCGTAACACAAGCTTCTAGCCTGATTGCCATGTTTTTAATGTTAAAAATATCTGGTCCTAGGTTAATTTTAAAACCCAGATTAACCATTTCGGTATTTAAAAAAGCATCCTCTGGAAAGAAAAAGGAAATATATCACAATAAATGAAAAGCAGATTGTACGTATTTTTGTGAACACGTGTTCTTTATTTGCTGCTGTTTATTGACCACATTGGGGTTCCAGAGAAGTAATTTGCCTTTTGAAAAACATCTACTGCATCTGGGTGCTGTTTGTCATATCAAAATCTCTCTGCCTGATTACTGCTGACATTATCCACTCTAGCCGCTGACTCAATGTTTAATTGTCTTTTCTGTGAGATTTTCGCATCATTATATTGCTGCCAAGAAGAGTAATAGTAGTTCTTCTGATGTCAAGTCCAGAGACATTTAAAATTCACTTTTTAAAATGCAAATTTTTTTTGTTCATTCTTTATGTACTGACTACTTAAATGAAATGAAATAATATAAAGAACACTGATATTAAAGTTAGAGGGAAGAAAGCTGTATCTGATTATCATGTCCTTGAATGAAGCAGAGTGGAATAAGTAAAAATTCCCAAATACATTCATCTTATAGTGCAAGAATGGTGAAGATGGAATAGGTTGTATTGTTCCTTTAGGAAACAATACAAACTATTGTTTTTATGGTTCAAGTCAGGGTGAGTGGAACAGGCTCTTAAGGTGAATGTCCAGGGTTTATCCAGAACCTTTACACAGTGTAAGACAGTCATATCATACTGTACCTTATGTGTAGACATTAAATTGTAGTCATACTGTTCTACACCTGGTACTTATGACTCCAATTGGGCTGTGGTGATGTAGTAGACACAAGGGCTCTATCTTAAAATTGTGGTTGCTCCAAAAAGTCTGTTTTCTCAGGCTTGCCCATCTCTTGACGGGACATTGCTGAGCTAATTTACCTCCCTATTTTACTTTAGAGTAAAGCTAACTTTTGGAAGAACGTATTTGGGCCCACATTCAGAGTCCAAGAAAATTGCAACATTGCAACATTGCAATTGTTGACATGTAAAATACCATCCCATGAGAAATCCTGATGAAAAACATAATAAAAACCTAATTTGCATATTGAGTTATGGCTAAGACTGAAGGGTCTGGTGTTTAATTTTAGTAACCATAAGCAGATAGTTAGGAACTTGAAGAAAGGAGCAAGTTTTCTAACTGTCAGTTATTTCATGTCTGGGAATTCCTTATTCAATATTATTTTCTTAATTAAGGAATCTCCAAATTACTTCTTTCCATGAATAAAAGAAATTTTCCAATTAGCCTTGTTATACAAGCTTTAGCACAATATAGGCTAATTGGCACATTAGTTCATCCTATGCAGTCTAAAGAGAAAGAAAAGAATAAGGGAAGTGTAGCACGTTTCAACCCCACATTTCCACCACAGGTGTTTCTGTACTCTTTCAGTCTCTGGGTGATACAATAAGTAGACTGCCAAAAAGCTCTGAAAGTTTTTTGGTCCAACTTCCATAGTAGTTGAGCCCTAATGCATGGTGAAAGAAATACAATCCATAAGTTAGCTCCCAAATGAGGACAAGCAGCAGTGACTAAATACTTCTTAAGGGCTCTTTTTTCTCACTCTTTGTATTGTGATAGTCAGCTAGAAACTTAATTTTGTGTTAAATAGCAAAGGGAAATAAAGGTGATCTAAAATGAATGTTCCAGGTGGATTCTGCTTTAGGTAGGCTATATCAATATGATCAAGACAGTATGTATTCAGTCTTGAATTTGCTTGTATGTTTTTAGTACCTATTTTTTATTAGTAAAGTTTACACCCTAAAAGAGCTCGAGGTAGTTGTGAACTGAAACTGCTGTTTGCTACATGATTAATTAATTAGTCCTTATAGATTTCTGTGGTTCTATTTGGACATGTAACTTGGGTACCTGCTTTGGAAAACTTGCTCAACAGTGTGTTTGCAGTTTCTCAGGCAATATTTTCTTGAATAAGAAATATTTCGTTTAATGTGAATGCTCTAGATCACAGTTTTATTCTGGTATGTCAATACACTGCCATATACCATATGGGATTATATACACTATATATATCAACAACAGAACTGAAAAGAAGTTGTAACCCATATTAACAAAAATCCAGGTGAGACAATGCATTTTTTCATATGGTGCCTGGGAAATATTCTTAAAGATATTTTCAGGAGAGAAATAATTGTATCTATAGTGATTTAAAGACAGAAAAAATCTCCTCCCCCTCAGAAAATCACAAGTAACAGAACTGGAGAAAAAACCTACTTTCTAGATTTATACAGTTATAGGCACAAAACATGAATCTTCTCATGACAAAGAAACATATGCAGAATTACACACAGACTAAGGTTAACAGACCTCATTATTCAGATAGTTGAACATATTTATTTAAGGCAAACACAAACTTTAATAAGTAGTGGGGGAACCAGTGATATGCAACTTCCTACCCAAAATTATTTTGCAGACAGAATTATTTTCACTTTCCTGATAGCACTAATGTAATTACTATGAAATGATAATAAGTCTTCTGATGATTTCTATACGACAGTGTTTTAGTCAAGGTCTTAACTTAAAAAATATGTTTAAATGTGTATGTTAATAGACTCAGTCCTTCATTTAAACTCCAAACAAAAAGCTAGTAATTTCACAGGAAATTATAATAATGATAAAGTCATTTTACTCAGGGGAAAATAAAACCTAAACCCCTTCTGTGGAGAGTAAGAACACAGAGGAATTCTATGAATAATTTAAAGATCAATTAGCACAGTGCTGTTAGGATCTTTTACTAATCCTTTACAGACAGAATGGGTTTTTTTCCTGTGCAGATAGCAATAATTTCTATATTATTTATAAAAAGACAACAAATGACTCTAGCTTTTAAGACATGGAGTCATATCATTAATCTGTTTCAGCTGTAAAACAAAGTTAAAGACTTGGGTGTTCAGCCAATTTTATACAGAATAATTTACTTAGAACAATAATGATACCCAGATTAAGGAAAGGAAATCTGTGAATGGATGTATCTATGCATATATGTGAAATCCAAGAATTATGTCTTATTAATTGATACATTTCTGCCGAACAAATAAAAAGAGTGCAAGGCAATAGTCTTCACCCAGGTGAATTTATCTCTGAAAACAGATGTATATATAATAGGACAGACTGGAATTTCTCTATCATTAATATGCTAAATTGCTCTTTTGAGAGATGGATGAACACAATTTCTGTTTATCTGTACAGGTTGTACAAGCCTCATGTAAGGGAAGGAGAAATGTTTTTGCAAAAACTGGTATGAACTAAATTCATTTACTTCCAGAGTTTGGAACAATTATATGTACTCAAAATAATCCAATGGCTCTGCCAAGAAGTTAATTCACGTTTTCTTGGAGCAGCATATTCTGGTGATTAAGGAGTCATGTACATGTGTGTGTAATTTAATATCAGGATGTTCAATTAGCTACAGAGGGGTCACCCTTGGAAGTCCTACCACAAACACAGTAAAATTGCATAAAAATTCAAAGCCATTTGCAAACCAGACTATGTGTGTTCAATTGGAAGGCATTATTAGATGACATGTCTCTGTGAGCAGCCTCTGGATTTAGTCCCAAGAGAGGTTTAGTTGGGATCAGGCAGCCTGCCTGCAGGCTGCCTGGTGAAAGATCCCATTTCTCTGTAGCCAGAGCACATTTTCTGGCTAGCTGGGCACATGGATCTGAGGACAGCCTCAGGTTTTTCCTCCAGCAGACCCTACACACTTGCACAGGGAGCCTGGACAATTATTTTTTGAACATTCGTCTAAATTCTGAGGCCTGCAACCCATACAGCCAACCTATTTTATGGGGAGGATACATATCTTTTGCAAATATCAAGACTGGTATAAGATGCACAATTAGGAGTTGCATAGACTAAACAGTTTGAAAAGTGAAGGAGATCTTCTTCAGCCACAAGTTTAAGAATAAAATGTTTTATGGCCCTGAAATACTTACACTGTAGCAGAACTAGGAACAGAGTTTCAGGGACTGATATAATTTTGTGTTTATGTTTTTAATAGTTTCACAGTAGAATTGCCTAGCAGAAATGCAGAAAAGACAGCATGGAGACTGTGTAGTACTATAGAAGGGTAGTGGCAAGTAGATAATCTTTTAATGTGCCAAAAACTATGGTGAAATATTTTTTAGGTCATGTTTTTCTTTTGGATTAGGGGAATACCAGCCTGCTGAGAGGGCTCCTTTTGCTCCCAGTCTGTAACACCCAGGTGCATTTGTGACTTGACTCTTTTTTCTCTATTCTGCTCAGACAGATAGGCACCTAAATGCAAAACCCTGCAGTGTCCAGCTTTAAATTCCCTCAGGTCTTTTCCTGAAGCTGTCTTCTAACTCGCTTTTCAGTCACAGCTATGTCAAGGTAGCACAGTTTTAGCAGCAAAACACATAGTTTAAGTTACTTATTGAGTATAAAACAACAGAGTATTTTTTCATACAAAGACAAAACAATTTTTCACCTTAATTTTTGTCACTTTTACTTTTAGGTTTTCAATGTAATGTATCCATACCCAAAGTTTTTGGTAGCATTTTGGAAAAGAGGTTTAATCTCATGACCAAATGAAAAGTATCTGAAATTCATGCTATTCATAATCTCTAATCCTCATAAACATTTATCAAATTCCCTTACTGCAGGAGGCCAGTAGTTTGCCATTTCTCTTCCTGGAAAGATATTTGCAAAAAAAAGATGAGACATTTTTGTTTCTCAAGAACAGCAAAAAAAAGAGAAATTAATTAATTTCCTACATTAATAAAATATATAGAAATACTTTGCAGAAGTATGAAAACCACCTGCTAATATAACTATTAGATAGGAAGTCTGGGAGCACTAGTCAATATAGAATATACAGTAATTAATTATATCCATGGAATTAAAGTCTAATCAAAATATTGAAAAGTGAAGTTGTTATAAGCCATTTTAGCAACGTGTTCAAGATGAAATTTCAGATGTCGGCAAAGGTATTTGGAATTTGTGTTCGTCTCATGTTCCTGTGGATTTTTATTCCTTTGAAATATATAGGAAGAAATATGAATTACAAGTGAATCTTCAGTAATAAAAATAATTTCTCACCACAGTTCACCCCAAAGTGAACTTTACATTGTATTATAAGAAAAGGTCAGCATTTTGTTGCTTGAGAACATGAATAATTTATTTGTAGCATAAAGGAAGATTAACTAAATGTAGGTCTTACTTTTGCCTATTTCCTAGTCAGAAGTTCTTCTATTTTACCAAGAATAATAATTGAACTTTTTTTTTTACTGTTCTCATCCAATGTATAGTTGTTCTTTTTCTCAGCTGTATGTTTATTACTCTTACCTAATTCTATAATAATGCATCTTCTTTTATGAGTGTATGTATCTGAGTCATATGGCCACATGTAAATGTGTGTTTGTGTTTCAGAAGATAAAAAAACCTGTATCTTATATTTCTGTAACTGAGACTTAGTTCCTTGTTTGACTCATAAGGATATTTAGTTCTGTACCTCTACACAGACCACAGAATCAAGAACTTTAACATTTTCTTGAAGAATGTAAGCACATGTTAAAAACACTGAAAATCAAAGTTGATACAAGATATGTATCTACAATAAGAGGCTCAATAATGCAATTATGGCAGGTATTCTATGTACTAGCAAGGCAAATAAGCCAATAGAAGGTAACACCTCTCTGTGAACAGCTGAGGCTGTCATTTTTTTTCTCACATCTACAGGAAAAATATAAAGTTTCAAATTTCAAAAGTTAAGTGAAAAAAGGAAAAAAATTAGCAGGGCTTAACATGATAGGCTAGATTAAAAAATTTACTGAAATATCTATTTTATAATGGCTATGGGCAAAGGTGCTTTCCCTAAAGACAAATTGTAATTCTGAGGGAAAGAGGTGTGAATTGTCTACAGTCCACAAGCTCAAGACCTATAAAAATATTTACCAATCAGGAAATAACCATGACAGAAGATACTTTTTCTGTAATTTATCTCACAATCTCATACTTACAATTATCTTTAACTTCTCCTTTTTACACAGGAGTCACACTGATACATGTAGTGAGGAAATGTTCTCTTAACACCTAGAACAAGACTGTGACTAAAAATAAATTCTGACCTCCAGTTATGTATTAAAATCCACTTTGAATACAAACAGACCTATGTAATAAAGTCAAAATGATGATTAAACTTCATTTGCAGTGATTTGGTCATGAAATGCATAAAAGGGAAATCACACTCTAAGCTCTTATTAAAATACAGTATTTGAGAAGAGGACCTTTGTTTTCTGGTTTTTAATGTTAAAAAAGAAATTTAAAAAAAAAAGCTGATTTATGCTACCGTTATTCTAATAACTTTAGTTTGAACCTTAAAAATGTAATACTTTTTTAGACAAGGCAAACGTCTCAGTAGGAAAAAGTTGTTGCTTGTTATGACATAAAATATTTTAAAAATACTGTCTATTTCTCTAAGTGTGAATAATATTATGGCTTCAATCTTACTGCACATTCAATCCTAGTGTTTTAACTTCATCGGAACTTGTCAAAGCCTGAATTTATTTAATTTTTTTTTTAATTTTATTGCTAATTTTTTTTATCAGTAAAAAAATCTCAAAACATTTTCTTGTGAAACATTACTGGAGTAGTTCAGAAGCTACCAATACTAATGTAAAAGTATTTTTGTGTAGTATTGAATTCTACTGCTCTGGGCAAAAGTCTGACTTTTATTATGAGGATAGACAACAGAAGCAAGAGAAATGTCTGTTTAAGCTGAATGTTAACACTAAAGATTCAACTAAATGACATGAACAATTGCACATCTTATTGATAATTCAGGTAGTGTCTTTTATTTTTTGGGAAAGCAGGTTTTTACATGTCAAAGTGTATATGAGCAGTCCTAAGTCTTTTACAGGTCATATTTGGATGAATTCGTCAGTTTTATTCTTCACAATAACATTATATTTCACATATAAACTTTCTGAAGCAGTTCATTACCTCCTTGGTCAGCATTTCTGACCATTACAAATGCTCTATAAATAAATAGAGCAATGACATCTAATGGATGCTGTAGCCCCACAGTAGATAACCTTTTGGTTAGACACCATATTTGCTGTCTCAGAAGAACTAATTCTATTTCAATCTTTGTTACTATATTTATTTAGATCAGTAATATTAGGTCATGAAAGTACCAAAAAAAAGAAACATGTTTTGCTAATAATTTGATTGTTTTTATTAAGCACTTTTTGATTTTACCCTAGTGTTTGGCAGTGGTGGGAGAAGATTTGGAATTTTTTGTCAAAATAACTCCTAAAAATATTTTTGGCAGCACTGCAAGATGTACTAAATTAGTTAGAACTGGGAAGATTTAAAGCTGTAACTTGTACAGTTGTGGCTACTACTGTGACAAAACAGCAAAGTGACAAACATTAAAAAAAGTAACCAAACACCTAAATCCCCCAAATAAACAACTAATCAAGAGGATATAAGAATATTTAACATTTCCAGTTACCTCTTAATATACTGTTTCAAATTTTAACTAATAAAAGTAAAAAATGTAGAGAGATGTGATCTTAATGGAAAAATTTTCCCTGCTGTACCATTCACCTGGCTGCAACTTCTTGTGACTTTACAGCCTTAAATGGCTCCATGGTCTTCACTGCTGATCCTGAACAAGCTGAAGGCAGCATCAATTTTCACATAGATTGAGACAGAAACACCATTAAGTCCTTACACTGTGATGGGCAGGCGTGCCTTGAATGAAATTTGTTATGGAAAACTTAACAGCCACCTCATGGCTGATTAAGGAACAACAGCATCATCCATTTATTTGCTGAAAGATACTAGTGCTGACAAAAAATCCTTGAGGTGGGTTTAAATCAGGCATATCAGGCTTCCATTAAGGATATATAGTATTTCCTGGATTAAAAAAAAAAATAGAATCACTGAACTATTAAATATGAAATATTGAGGAACATCCTCTGACAGGAAAGCTCAAGGACAGTCAGTCAGAAAGCTCAGCAGTCTGTTCTGTCTGAAATACCCTCTCTCTGGACAAAATAATGGAATTATCAAAACTTTCTCCCTGGCTAAGGATCACATTATGTTGTGAAGAGAAACCTTAGGAACAGAATCATGTGCAATAAATTACAAAAACATGGTTCTGATCAGGACAAAATGACAAAGTAGCCTCCAAGTCAGACAGTGTCAAAGACAGGATCCAAACTAGGTGGACTTTCAGTCTGGCCCAGAATAGTGTCTTCTGAAGTCTCATGAAAGCAAAAAATTTTTGTCATTTTGACTTTTGTGGAAGAAAATACCAGTCTTTAAAGCTATGTTTATGGTATAATTTCTGAAATGGAATGATGTGTTTTTGTTAAACTTTGCTAATTTTAACAGAGATTTTTCTTCACAGAAAGTGTATTTCCTGACCCAGAATGTCAGATTTTTTTTGAATACAGAGCTTAGGTTAATGGAAAATCTAACAAACAACAGCATGTTTCTTTAAAGTCAATAGATTGTCCATTAAATATTCTGGTTTTGATGGAAAAGTAAGTGTTTGATGTTTCCTTGTCTTCCTAGGAAGATATAAACTGCTGCTGCATTTTTCCCTTCACCGAGGAGGAAAATGTCTTCAGATAACGTGACAGGGTTGCAGCCCTTTATTGTTAATTCTCTTTATGTTCAGGAAACATCTTTGACTCACCTTGTTTCAAAATTATCCTTAATATATATGAGGCCTAAACATCTCTTCCTGAAAGAGATAAAAATATAAAATCTGATATCGTCCTCTGTCGGAAATGGAGCACTAAAATAAACAGCTCTTAGATTTAAGTCTGGTGTTGCCAAGTCTAGTGTAAATTTCCTGATTTAACAACCTGAAAAGCATCTTTATTTATTTTATTTTAAACTAAGAGCTAAATATTAATTTAATAAATTTATTCTTATATTTATCTTCAGTGTTTTGTCCCTTTTGATCTCCAGGTTTGCATTTTTAACATTTAACTGTGAATCTGTAGGGGCTTTTTCCCCTTAAGACAATACTATTCATCTCTCCTTAAATGCTGACAAATTTTCCATCTGCATGACTCTGTATGGAAATGTATACACCTTACATGCTGGGTAAGAGAGAATGACAAAGCAGCAGTGAAAAGGCTCTACCAAAGACAGTTGTCATCAAACTATATTCCTGCAGAACATCACTGTGAATTTCAAAGCTGTCATATTGTTTATGACTGTATGAAAGCGTGGCTTGCCTGTCATCGTGGAAAAGCTGAATCAGAGTAAGGAGAGCAAGGACAAGAGGATATGAATAGATGAGGAAAACATTTCTTATACAGTTTCCCATGGTTTTCTCTTGTCATAATCACATTGCTTGCAATTGCTTAAAAATAAATATATATATATCTTCCCAATAAGTATTTTCCTAGACTAAATGTCCCTTATCTTCCTGGAAGCATGTAATCAGCAATCATGTCAATACTTTCATTTTCCTCTGGATAGCTCTTGTCCATGCCCTATCCATATCATATGCAAGGACATTTCTGGTTTTTGGTTTTTCATTAATTAATAACCTTTGTTTTTACAAAATTTATAAAGTTTAGAATCATAATGGCTAGTTTCAGTCCTCTTTTTTCCCTGGAAGACATGCAAAACAGGAGGTATATTTTGAATATCAGCACTTTAGGTGGTGTTCCTGCTAATGCACACTTCTTCCTCCTCGTGCTACCAAGTGACTGCCTCTTCAGTCACAAATAGTTGTCTCTGTAGGAAGGTCTGCAGTGGCCAAAGCTACAATTTTTATGAAGGGATGTCCCACAAACAGTATGTGCATATGAACAATATTCATGGTGGTGGGAACATAGCATTGGGTTTATTTCCTTTTAACAGGGATTATGTCATGGTTTAGAGAACAAAATTTAGACTTTTAATGACTAAAAGCTCTCTTTTATATTATATAATCCTTCTAAATCTTCCTGCTCAAAGAATGTTTGTTTGTACTTTTTTTTTTTTTTTATTTTTACAAAGATCAAGCCAATAAACAGATTAAATTAGAACTCCTTCCAATGAGCTCTTGGTTGATTTGCGATTAGCGTGTGTCGCACTTCAGTAATGTCAGTTCAAACCTTTTACTCTAATTAGCAGAAGATAATAAGATATGACTTTTTTTAATATGGTGTGTTATATATTTCATGCAATGAGGCATGTTTGATACCAAGCATGACAATGAAAAAGCATCTGGTGTTAAAGTAATATAAAAGTAAAATAAACAATATATAAAAATCCGTGATACATAATCAAAATAATGCTGCAAATTAAATAATATAATATTTTAGCTAATGTATCATACTCTAACATAATATGACATGCCAGTAGTGTTAATGCTTAATATGAAATGACGTGATGTCTAATACAGAAGAAAAACATGTTTTAAAATGTTGGAATTTCCTGTGCAACAGAAAATTTGACTGCTGTCTGGCTCTAAAGACAGAAGAATGGTGAGGGTGTTAAGAAAAACTGAAAAAATAGAAAGAAGGGAAAATTTGAACTAAAGAACAAGGTGGTGTGACTCATATCTTGAGATTAGTGAGATTGATCTCCACCAGAAATTTATAACCTTAGGTGGCATCTTCCTGTGTTGACTTTTCCCCTGCACTGAGCAGATGCTGGAGCTAACAGTGCCAGCCTGAGGCTGGAAGAGGAGGAAGGACCATGAACTGCCTCAGGGATACATCCTGCCTGCACAGGGAAAATGCCCCAGAGCCTAAAAAGGCTTAGAACCTACTTTGATAGAAATACTTCTCATTATCCTAACCTTCTGAGAGCTCAGATTAGGGGTCATGTAAATGAGGTCAAACCAAATAAAAATGGAAATTATTCTAATTTCTGTCGGGCAACTATCTTTATTGGTATGGTGGAAGAGCAGATTAAAAAATGCTTGTTGAAAGACTCAGGAGTAGCAAGATAAATTTGGATAAGCAGTTTGGAAATTAATCTCTGGAGATGTGCATATTAATGATGCACAACATAAGGGAAATTCTTGTCTAAAGTAAAGGGGAAATGCTACATAACGCATATTCTGATCAATGAAAAGAGATCTATGGACAGGTTTTTCACGTTTGTTCATTTGAACATTTTCCCTATTCACAGTGATGTTTGTCTTGAAATAAAATGTTCAAGGTCTCTGCTGTTGATAAACTTAATTTAAAAATGAGGAATTCACATTTACTGCCTAAATTATCAGTTAGGCTTGGTAAATAATTTTTTTTCAATTTATATGTACTAATTTGAGATTCCCTGCCATTTCAACAATCTGTAACTCCAGGACTTTTATGTCACCCATAGGAAATCAAAATTAAAATTTATTCTTATTTTTATTTCTTTCTTTTTTTTTTTTTAATACAATTAGTATTTCTTCCAGCATCTTCAATTTTAGTCTACTCCATTGCCATATAATTTAAGAGCAGGCAGTGCAACACTTTGTTGTGGTAGATCAGGAACATTTTGAATAGCATTGCATTTTCCAACAGGCTGGCTAGCTGCCATTTTGGAATTCTGAAGTCTAGGGAATATTTGGGAATTATAAAGCTATTTAATATTAGGCTGAATTTTAGAGATATTGTAGATCCATCAGGATGAAGCTGCCATTCTGTGTCTGAAACTAAAAAGAAAACTTTCCCTTTAAACTGATATATGCATATTCACAAGTCTCTTTAGTTCATGTATAAATGAATTTTCAAAAATTCAACTTTAAAAAAATCCTATTTATTTAACAAGGCATTTAACCATGTGATCAACAGATCACATGGCCATAATTTCTGGATATTAAGGATTTTTTTTCTCTTAGCAACAATATCTATTTTTTTCTCTTACCAACAATATCTATTTGCAAGAAGAAGATCTGGTGCAAGCAGCTGACATTCATTTGAAGGAAATGGGCCTATATACAGGCTGAATTTCACCCAATAGCATCTTTTTTGACTGGATTTTTGAACAAAATAAAAACACAACTGATTAGAACCTTAATTATGTTTCTCATATTTCAAACAAAGAGCATTCTTACATAAATTGTCTTTTAAACTGCAGTTGTTAGAATCTAAAAAAGTACCAGGATTAAAATAACTACTTTTATTCACAAAATTATAGATTGTGAATAGCATCCTGGTGGAAATATTTTAACTATATATTTATATTCCTATTATAAACTATTAAGTGCATAACTGGTAAAGCAGTGCTCGTTCATTTATTATTATGCTGTACAGACTTTTGTTATGGCATCAGGATCAAAGTCATTGATGATAATAATAACAACAAGAATGATCTAACAACAGTACTGTGAGAAATAATATAAAAACTGTAATTTTAGGAGGTATACATTTGTCATGATCAGAAGCTTGCTTGCATAGTGACCATTAAATATTTCTAAATTACTGGGGTTCATTGTAAATGGTTTGTCTCAAAGAGGCAGGAATCTCTGCCTCAGGAAATGGAAACTTATATAAATGGTTGACAGCATTTCATAACTTTTTCCTGCAGAGGCCTTCACTTAATCAGAAGATATGGACAATAATACAAATTATGATTCCCACAGAGTATAATTCAGAGGAAGATAATTCCCTACTTTTGCATTTTGTCCAATTGGTCTTCTCTGTTTTTCCAAGGAGGTGACGATTTACAACACATTTAGGCTTCCAAGTAATTATTACCTGTCTCTGCATAACATTTGACTAAGAAAGTCCTTGCATACTTATTATTAAAATGAAGTCTTCCTTAATGAATTCTAATTTTTCCTCATTTTTTTTCCAGTTACAGATTCAAGTTGCATGCTAATTTTTTGGCTTTCTTAAGAATCCATTATAATAAAAAATATGTTTCAAAAAATTATAATTTGAATTTTTTGACTGTCATTCTTCAATCAAAAATACTTTAGAAGACAGAATTTGATAACTTTTTCTTTTGTTTACTTTTACTTATGCCTAGAATTGCCTTAAGAGGTTCTTAAAAAAAAAAAAAAAGCTTAAAACATTACACTCAATTAAAATTCTTTAGAGCAGATGAAGTACAGGTTATGTGCTTAATAATACAATAAATATTCCAAGTAATGTATAGCATGGCTTATTTTGTCTCATATTTCTTTAGATTATTTCAGTTGTTAAT
Organism: Serinus canaria; assembly: GCF_022539315.1. Taxonomy (NCBI): domain Eukaryota; kingdom Metazoa; phylum Chordata; class Aves; order Passeriformes; family Fringillidae; genus Serinus; species Serinus canaria. The sequence continues at coordinate 125,999,943 of NC_066315.1, forward strand.
CTCATGCATGCAGAAAATAAATCTTCTTCTTGGGATTCTGTTACTCCTACTCTGTGTATTTTTTTTTTTAAATAACACCTAATTCTGCATTCAACGTGGTAACTTTTTATTGCCTACATGCACAGATTTGCAAAATCTGTATTGGCTGAATTTTAGTGAAAGAACATTTCTCTTTCAGTACGGAAATTACAAATTTTGTTCTATCATTTTGGTATAATTTCAGAAATTTGGGGGGTGATTCCTTTTGATTCCACAGAATTTTGTGAAAATAGTTCCTTTCAAATTTCTACAGGTTTTACTCCCAGGAGCAGTACATGAAGTTGTGTTGAAGTGCAGTGCCATAGCAATTAATGGCAGCTGTTTCATGGGCAGCTTCTATAGCTGAGTCACTCTCATGGTGGATGCTTTTTTGCTGTTTCAAGATTCTCCACTGCTCTGTTAGGAGTATTTTCTTCTAATATAGCCCTGCAATGTCAGTATTACCAAGAAATTCTGTAGAAGTAAAACACATTCAACATTCTATTTTTTTCTTACGAATCTGTCTTCACATTTTTATACATAGTACTATACTAGATATAAATCCAGCTATAAAAGTCTTCAGTGTGATATCGTGAGTTATAAATTACAGAAATAATTTCTGAGTCAAAATGTTACATTAAGAGCGTTCTTTATTAAGATTTAAGAGGTTTTACAAAAATTAGATAGATGAGCTGTTAAACTGATATATTTTCAGTTAGCATATTATAAAGGGAAAATCATATTTCAAAAAGAAGTTTTTAAAATTAATGCAGTAACCCAACATGTCAATTGTTCATCTTCATAAACATTTTTATGTAAGAATCTTCTTAAACCTGACGTGATGTTTCTCCCTCAAAAAAAAAAGGGACTATAAAACCCTGGGGAGAATTGTACACTGAAGTGGTCCATAGAAACTTCAAGTGAAGGAGAGGCAGAAGCAATCAGTAGCTCATGGATATTCAGAATGACTAAAATCTCCATGAGATTTGGGTCTGCCCTGTGAAGAAAATCAGGTTATTCTAGATATCAAAAAGCACTTCAACAGTCCTGAGAAGAACACTCAAAAAGAGTTGCCCCAACTAGAAAGTTATAGATAGAAGTATTCTGGTGAAATTTAAGTTGCCAGAAAATATCAAGAAAGAAAAATAGTGATTGCACTACTGAAAAAACAAGCTAAAATAAATTTACTTTTCAATACTACTCAGTTAAGAAGACATCTAATTCTAAGTCTTATCTCCCCTTATCAACATTAATGGGCATGAACAAGTTTCAGTTATTCAAATTACTGCACCTGAGGAAGTATTGATTTCACTGAACAAAAAATTACCAGATTACAATAAAACTCTGTGGTTTCAAATTTAAATATCAATGATATTGCCATGTTTAAACTGGTCTGAAGGAACACAGTCCCTTTGATTTGGACATGTGATTTTCTCAGGAATCTACGCTGTCTGCTCACTCTGTGTTTGAGAGCACCATGTCTGCACGCTGCTTTCTGCTTGCTGTGATTTTTTAAGATATTGAGGAATATATGGACTGATTGATGTAAGAGACAAAGCTGTCCTCCATTATCTAAGAAAATTTCTGCTTTCTAAGCTCTGAGCAAATGTTTGTAATTGATTTGTAATAAGTTGTTCCTAAAGGAGAGAAGCTTGTTTCAGCTCTGGCTGTTTGAAGCTACTGTTCTTGTTTCACATCCCTCTGTATCTAAATACCTCTGCTGAGCTTTTATTTCTCCCCTCAAAGTCTCATAATATTTCATTTGGCCCAAATAATGACTTTGGGATCCTTGGGATGGGTTTAAATACTTTAAAAACTGGTTTTATATCACTTTGTATCGATTTGGAAGTCAAGGCAGGTATATTTGATTTCTTTACTTCCTGTTAAGTTGTGGTGTAATAAAAGTAAAAAAGATTAAAAAAAGACAGAAAAAAGTTGTCTCCAAACACAATTTTTTTCTATTGCATCTCCCTAACATTTTAAAGAATTAAAATGGAAGAGGCATAATATCTTTCAAGGTTGCTTGAGGTGATGACAAATCTGCATTCTGATACCTAGCAATTGGTAATCACCAGTAATTATTTTCATTACAGCAAAATTTGTGTAGATGGCATGTGCAGTTGAAATTCAGGAGGAAAGCTGACAGGTAAAGTGAGTAAAAATGCAATGACTTTTAGGCTATGCCATGAAAATTAGTTTGGGTGGACAACTATGATGGAAAGTGGCAATACTTCTGAAGGAAAAGAAAACACAGAATTGCATAGAATCAAAATAATGCAAGAACATCCCTGGGAAAGGGGATGAGGAGTGAGAAAACCCAATAATTGGAGGAGAAATATTGAAACTATGGTGGGAAATTAGATATAAGAAAGGAAAAGATTAAATAAAGAAGAAGGAAATATGATTTATCTTAGTTCCTCCATAGAAATGATTCTCAGTAAGGGCTCCCTAAACTCAGCACCCAATGCCAATGCTGCAATGTTTATTGCAGAATTCTTTGTCTTTTACACTCATCACTGTCCAGACACAAGTCATCTGCCAGTCTTCTCCTCTGCTTTTGTTGCAGCCTGCTTCCTTGTCTACCCTGCAGTATTCTCATGGACACAAAGACCACAATCTCTTTGATCATCCCCACTTTCTTCATGATCAGTGGGAGATCTGATTTGTCTCAAAGCAGTTATTGTCTCTATTCCATAGGATTCTTCTTGTACTTTAAATTGCCTTTAAATTGCCTAAGCCATGACAATGATTAGTCATTTTCAGCAAGTAGGGGGAGGTGATTGGACTGAAAAATGTGTCTGTGTGATGTGATTCACATTCACCTTCAGAAATCTTTTTTTTTCGTTTGGACTGTTTTCCTGATTCCTTTTCTTCCTTTTGCTATCTTCATGGCAAATGTAACAGGCAACAGGAAGATTGTTCTCCTATTACATTGTAATATATTTTCCTGTTTGGAAACATCACCAATTGTGTTGAGAACAGGATGTTTGTCTTTCTGTATCAGCTCCTCACAGTACTAGACTTATGTATCTTTCTATCTGGACTTGGGTGCCCATCTCACACACAGAGAGGTGTTCTTATGGCCCAGTTACCCAGTGTCACAGAAATTTGTTCCTCACACTGTAGATTGTAATGCTGGAGCAGGATGACTTTCCAGAACATTTCCATTACTGATAAATAAACACTGATAAATATAGTAAACTTATTTAATTTATTAAAGGCCAAAATTAAATACATACCAGGGATATAAAGAATAATAAATAATGAGTTAATATACATTAATTTAAAATTCAGAAATACAGTGAGAGTCTTCACGTATCACAAACAAGCTGAGCTAAGCCACTCTAACAAATACAATTTATGTGTTTCAGTAATTCACAAAAGTCACCTACACTGCCTCAGACAACGTACATCTTTTATGTCTTTAATGGAAGTAAGTGTGATAAGCAAAGGATCTTCTGTCATTGTCATGATGAATATAGAGCAGTGAGAAAGTGAAGACATGCTCTTAATCAACTGCTTGATGCTTTTGACACATTTCAATTTGTGCTCAGTGAGTTTGACACTTGAGATCTAGCCAAGTGTTTCCCAAAGTAATGTGTATTTCTGATTTTTCATGCAACAGCTTTTTGTATTTGCTGCTTGTATTGCTGTGGGAGAGATTCCAGCATAGAGTTCCAGCACAGAGTTTCAGGATCCTTTGGTTCTATGTGTAAGAAGTAAGAACACAAATGTTGAATGACTTACCAACAGAAATAGGAGAAAGGGTCCATTTCATTGGATTGGATTCACAAGCAAAAACCAGTGCATTTTCTTCTGTCACCTTTGCTTTTCTAACATCCAAGCCTTTTGCAGGTGAAATAAATACACTAGTGATCTAGTAAAGTCCATTAATAGCCTATATTGTCTCTTTTTCAGATTAAACACCTAAATAAACATAATTTGAAGACTTCACTGGCTTTTTGAAGGCCAGCCCATGATCATAAATTGCCTTGTAATATAATCAGAGGCATGGTTTGACTGTGAGCTGGTGGCCATCCTTGGCCAGATGGAAGTCCTTTCAAAGGCAGTGAGCTTTTGGATGCATTCAAATACTCCAACACTCAATTTGGCTGCCAAGGACTCTTGACTGAGAAACTTTTGCATCCAACATCTTGTTCCCATGATTCTATTATTACAAAATAGATAAAATATATTTTGATGGATTGCAAGATCACTAAAAAGAGCAAAACCAGAGCAGAGTGAGTAATTATCTGGCCCTATTCACAGATTTATACCTAAGGGTCAGCTGTATCTTTTCCTGACACATATTGTTTACTGCCCCAAAACATAAAATTAAGCTGCTGCTGCCTTGCTGAGAACACCAACAGTGGAAATTAATCTGATTCATAATGTAATGATAAGAAATATAATTCCACTGAGGAGGGTAAAAAAGGAGGCTAAAATGGGATGCTCTTAGAAGTGAAAGAAAAACATTTATATTACATATAGATATATATATATACATATATATAATATATATATATATATATATATATAAAGAAACACATTATTTGATTTTCCTGAGAACTGATAAGAAAAAACCATTATTTGATATAAATATATATATAACACATTATTATTTTTTATTATTTAATTATATATAAGAAACATATTATCTGATTATTTGTTTACAAAAAGGGAGAAATAAATGTGTGTTCAAGTAAAATCAGTGAAATAACACTATCATGAAAGCAGAAGAGAGAAATCATGTTTAGGTTCCTAGTCTTTTTGATGACTAGAAGAACTAACAAAAGAGCTCATTAAGAAGTAATAAGCAAGTCAATAGGGATGATAATAACTAAAATGCTGAGAAAATAATCACAGGACTCTATTAACAAGAATGTTTTTCTTTGTTGATTTCAGCATAATTTCAGTGTAAAACCAGATTCATAGAATGCAGCATCATCTAAATTACCTAAAACCAAAAGCAGTTAACTGCTTCCCATCAAAGATTAAGACGTGTGCATAAGTGAAGAGATTCTGGAATTATTCTGTAGGGTTGAAATAGGCCTTCAAATATTTGAAAATCTTGATGTTTACTTTGCTTTATCTACTTAGCATGATCTACTTTGCATTGCCTTGTTTTTCTAACATTAGTTTATTTGACATTATGTTTCTTTCTATTCACTTCCTTTGTCTTATTATAAATGAATGAAAGACCTGAATGAATGCAACCTGAAATGCCAAGTTTTGTGACATGGAAACTAATTAGAGTAATTATTACTAGTAACAAACAATCCTTCCTCAAGTGTGCATCCCAGCATCACCAGGGACAGAATATCCTCTCTATTTTACTCTAGGTAGATAAGTCAATTGCTCAGTCCTCTGTAAAGATCCTATTGAGTCTTCAGGAGGCCTACAAAAATTCTGTATCCAAATAATGTGGATCCTAGTTTGATTCTGTCCTGTAATTTCTTATGCTTTACTTCAACCAGTACAGATCCCATCACAGGATTAACTCAATCTGTGTTTACATGTGTGATAGCAAAAAAGTTAATGGCAGAGGGCTCTCTTGTTGCTTATCACACTTTCCAGAGTGCAGGCAGAAAAAAACCCTCTTATAACCCTAAATTAATACCTTGAATATACAAAACATAAATATTAACCATAATGTTGCACATTTATCTGATTAAGATAACTCAGAAAAAAATATTAAAGTAAGGGATTTGTATGACATGTAGACATACCTTTACATTTTATTACAGAGTAAAAGTAACTTTGAGAATCTTAGTGTTGGTGTTTTCATTTTCATTTCATTTTCTAAGTCTATTCATTTAAGGTCAATCCCCCTCTGAAGGCCTATTAGAAAAAAAAAAAAAAAAAAAAAAAAAAAAAAAAAAAAAAAAAAAGCAGTGAGGCCTAACTGAAAAAGTAATGGCTCAGAGGCTTTTTTCTGAATCCATATTCCCAGATGAAATTAAATGACACAGCAGGACTCATATCGAAGTGAAGGTTTTGAGTCAAGCAGATCAGACCCAAGGTTGTCTGATTTATTTTTAGCTCAGTATTTGTAGGGCTTAATTGTTTGACATTTCTGAAGAAGGTGGAGGGCCTGGTTCTGTACTAATGTCATTATGGCTGGTAACTGTAGCACTGCACATGGCAAGATGTACCTTGCATTTTCCATTCTTAAGAGGAAGAAAAAAACCCAAAAAGATATGCCCAACAGGATTTCACAGGATTTATTGCAGAATATCTGCCACATACTAAATTTTCTCCTAGAAATCAATGAAATTCCATTTTAGAACAGTAATGGGGAAAAAAAATTGTTTTCCATGGTCAGTCATTATTTTAAATAACTAATTCAGTTACTATACTTCAGAGTGAAAATTTAAATCTGGCTTATGAATGGTTGTATGCAAAAACTCTTTAAATGTGGCTAAGTTGAAAGACTCTGAATCTCATATTGCTCAAAATTGATCACACTGAGTGCAGAATTCATTCTTCTGGATCTTCACCCAACTGCCCCATGATCTCCTGCAAAGAGTGACTATCTGCTCTCTTTAGCAGCTGTAGGGGGTTGACCCTGGGGGGATGGCTGGTGCCAGCTGAAGGCACTCTATTCCTCTCCTCCTCTGATGGACAGAGAAGAGAAAATATGATAAAAGGCTCGTGGGCCACTAGAAGGACAGGGAGAGGTCACTCACCAATTGCCATCACGGACAAAAGAGACTGACTTGGGGAAAATGAATTAATTTAACCAATCAAATCAGAGTAGGATAATGAGAAATAAAACCAAACCTTAAAAATATTCCCCACAAAAACACCACCTCCCTTCTTCCTGGGCTAAACTTTATGTTCCATTTTCTCTTCTCATCCCCATCAGTGTCACAAGAGAACAGGGAATGGGGGCTGCAGACAATTTTTCACATGGTGGCTCTGCCACTCCTTCCTCCTCAGTGGGAAGACTCCTCACACTCAGTCCCAAGTGGGGTTCCTACCATGGGAGACAGTGCTCCATGAACATCTCCAAGGTGAGTCCCTCCCACAGGCTGCAGTTCTTCACAAACTGTTCCAGCATGGGTCCCTTCCACGGGGTGCAGTCCCCCAGGAACAGACTGCTTCATTGTGACAGAGTCACGAATCCTGCCAGCAAACCTGCTCCATGTGTGCTCCTTTCCATGGGTCCACAGGTCCTACCAGGAGCCTGTTCAGCGTGGGCTCCTGCAGGGTCACAGCCTCCTTTGGGCATCTCCCTGCTCTGGTGTGGGTCTCCTCCAGGGGCTGCAGGTGAATCCCTGCTCCAGCATGGACCTCCGTGGGCTGCAGGAGCGCAGCTGCCTCACCATGCTCTGCACCAGGGGCCGCAGTGAAATCTTAGTTCTGGCACTTTGGAACACTTCCTACCTCTTCTTCTTCCCTGTCTTTGGTGTCTGCAGAGTTGTTTCTATCACATATTCCAAGTCCTGTTTCCAGGTGTGAATGCACAGGATTTTTTTCCCTCTCCTTAATCCGTCTTCTCCAAAGTGCTACCACTGTTGCTGATGGACTTGGCCTTGGCCAGTGGCTGCTCTGTCTTGGAGCCAGCTGGCATTGGCCCTCTTGGACATGGGAGAAGCTTCTAGAAGCCTTTTGTAGAGTCACTTCTGCAGCCACCTGCTCCCAAAACCTTGCTACGAGAAACCAATACACAGGCCTTGAGCAAGAGAGAAAGACAAAACAAAATCATGGTTAAAGCAAGGATGACTGGATTTTCAGAAAGCTTATCAGAGATTTTCATGAGATTTTTTTCTTTCAAGAACCAAAACTGGCTTTTTCTTTCAACAGTTTTTCCTGTTGTCCACCTAATTTCTTCTCATCAACTTTTTCTAGTTCCAACAGACCCACTCCCATTCAACAGTTCTTCCTAAATTCCTGTTTCTTTCTCTGAAGTTTAATTAGTGCTTGGCTATCCTCACCCACAGCATTTATTTCCATTAACTAACAGAGTTTGCTGGTATCACTGTTCCTACTCTGTGCTGAAAAAACAGCTAAACAAATATTTACCATTTTATTGTCTAATAAAACTGAAATCTTTAGGCAAAATAAACTGTTCTATTAAAAAGTTTATAAACAATTAAAATGTGAAAGGAAAACCAAGGTTGTAGAGAAATAATGGCAATTCTCAGGATGCCAATACAAGCACTTCTTATGTTGTCTTATGAGTCTTTTTGGGTACTTAGGAATTTTTGGTGATTACATACATCCCTATAGACATGCATTATCTTTTTTTTTTCAGTTTCAGGACTTAACTACTCAAACAAGAATGCATAAATAAAAGTTGGTTTAGTAAAATTTTCTTTAAAAAATATGTTAAAAATTAGGCAGCCCTGTCTCTTCCACACATTTCTCATTAAATACTCAAACATTTAGAACCTTTGCAGTATTTTTACACTTTTAGCTCTACAAACCATGCCTTTATTAATCTGTATAGAATTGTAGAAACTGATGACCTGTACCAGGTCTTTAAGCTCTATATTAGCAGACATTTTCAAAACACATGGCAAAAATACAACAGAATAGGCACAAACTTACACATATACTACAACTGACCTAATTTTTGATAGCTGTCAATGCTATTAATAGGGCTATTCATTTTAATGTAGCTACTAATACTTAAGTTACTATTTAATTTTTTATAAATGATTTATGGTAACTATGTAATTGACATATGATAAATCAATACAGAACTATTATTTATTTGAATGCTACTTTTAATTATATATTTTAAATTAAAATTATATTGGAATAATAGAAGTAGCAAAAAGCACAAGCCCACACTTAGTGTATCTTATGTGAAATCCTGTCATCTGAATGAATTTCTCTATGAAATAATAAATTTGTTTTCAACTGTTTCAACAGATTTTATTTATTTCAGTTTACTACTGTTTCTTGTAGAATATTTCTTTTGTTGAAGAGACTAAACTAAAAGTGTACTGCTTGCCAAAAGTTGTCATTTTTTTGGGGTCAGACACTCATAAAACATACGGAAAAATACATTCTAATCTTTTCCTTAATCCTAATCTTGTCCATAAATTTCAAATAAATTAAATTGTTTTCAAAGTCAATTTTTTAAACTGCATTTTGCTCTGAGAAAAAAAAAAATTAAAATATTTACCTAAGCAAGAAGTTCTCTGAATATTTCCTTTTAAGAGAGAAAGTAATTTTCCTTTGAATTTTTTTTAACAATAAAGACTTCAACAAGAGCTGGTGCTAAAGATTATTACAGAAGAGAATCTTCTGATACTGCTCTCTTTGTTCATTTTTCTTTCTCTGAGGTTCATTTGTTACAGAAAGTCAGCACAGAGAGTCTTGTTTTCCACAATGTGAACCTTAAACATTTCATCCATTGTAATAAAATAAAAAGAAATTAGGACCATAGGCACTAACTCTCTACATTCTTGATGAGCTGCTGCTATTACACGCTTGCTTCATAAATTATCTCTTGGCTCTAAGCCACATTCAGCCTCCACTTGATGCTCTGATCTCTAAATTGCCAGAGAATTTGAAATACAGGAGGATTCAGCCAGCTATATTCTGCTATCATCCCAGCAGCTGAAGTCTGGCACAGCAGCATGACATTTGATTGGTAGATTGCCACCTAATAAATTAATGTAATAGATAATAGGATTTAATTGCTTGAGTCTCTCCTTTCTGTAGCATCAGCTAACCTGATGAGTAGCTTACATTTTTGCTGATGCAGTCAGCAGTTCTGTTGGCCTTTAGAGTAGTAATATCACTTTTTGGCCAAGTCTGGAGAAAGTCTTTAAGGATTCACCTAACTTTTGTATTCCTGGCTCAGCTACCTATATAGACCTTGTGCAGGCTCCATTTTCTAGACATCCATTCCTTATGTGGGAAAATTGCTCCTAATTAATAGCAATAGGAGAAGAAGAGAGAGCAACTATTTTTAGATGACCATAATTTGGGAGCCCAGTAGCACTCTGGCTCTTCCAAATCCCTGGAAAAAAAATGTGCTGGGATCAAAAGGCATCTCTATTTAAAAAATTTATAACAGATTCTGCTGAAACTCCCTATTTTGATACTACTCTGTAGACACCTCTTATTTCACACTGTAAAAGGAATTACTTCTATTTTTGAGATTGGGCTTTGTAACTTAGGAAGCATGCTATTTTCTCCTTCTTCCCCACCCTACCCTCTTGTGTCACACCAATATTGACACATCTATATTTTGATTACTCCACCAGTAACATTAGAGAGAAGTTGCACATACTGTGGGAGGCAGTAGCTATGCAGTTGAGGCATAGCAGGCATTGCAACTGCATCAGACACTGATCATGAAAATGTACCAGAAGAAATTGGGAGTGAAATAAAAAGGGATATAGGTGAGTAGAGGAAGATATCTGAAAAACAGAAAGGGAGTTAGGTCTGTGGTGGTGTATCTTCCCCAGATCTGTCCATTAAGGGCAAAAATAATTTAGTCCAGCTAAATGGGACAAGGAGTTTTGGTAGCAATCCTATGGTTATCAGATTGGTTATATCTACTATATAGTGAAGAATTTATATTTCTTAGAAGTCAGAGGTTTTTTTTTTTAGAAAACAACATTTTTGTCCCTCCTTGACATATTTTAGACCCAGGTCAGCACTGTTGCTCCAGCTACACTCCTTTTCTGCTCTGTTCTTCATTCATGGAACACAAAAATCTTAATTTTTGGTGGTTTTGCTAGCCATTTAGCTGGTAGAGGTACCACACACTCTCTTTCCACGGGGAACTGGGATTCATCTCAGATTAGTGAGGCTTTCTCAGAATGAAATCTGAAATGAAACCAATTTCTAGTTAGATCTTAGGCTAATTCCTTCAAGATGTGGGTGAGAATTATGTTCTGTTAATTGGGAAAATCTTTCAGTTTAGCACCATGTTACAGGCAGCAAATCTTTGTTTCAGCAGCATCACGTGATATAAATGCAATCTCCTGATTTGCTCCAGAGAAGAGATTTAAATTTTTCTGCTTTCTTGTTCAGAGTTCTTGTACTTACAGGTTTTAGGGGTTGATTTGTTTTTTGCCTTTGTAAAACTTCTTTTTATGAATTTTTACTTCTTTACTGCTACTGCTCAAAAAACTGCAAGGATTTGTAGAAACATCTATTAAAATGATTTTGCATCATTTACATGAAAAGCTAAACTTTGACAAGTCCTGGATCAGTAGTGTATTAGCCAAGGTAGTGCTGACCTTAATACTGAGATCAAATATTGGGAACTGGGCCCTGAGCCCTAGATAACTATTTTTTATATATCTATATTTATCGTAATTATTTCTGTTGATTGGTTATCGTTCCCATAACTGGCTAAAGAATTAAACCAATAGCTTTAAGTAGTTACTATCGACAAGCAGCCTTCAAGACAGGATTTGTTAAAATTGCTTAAGATAATGAGAAAATAATTTTCACCTCCCTGTGCTTCAGTTATCTCCTCTGAAAAAATTGGATATAAATAATACATCTTTTGAAATTCACTGCAGTGCTATGTAAGATTTAGTCAGCAGATTTTGTAATTTTGGAAGAAGGAAAAGTATATAATGGAAAGGTATAAACAAAGCAGTTCAGATATTAGCATTCATTTATATATATATATTATTTTTTTACTTGTATTACACCTATATTAGCTAGATATTTTTGTGTTCTCCCATGAGCTGTACAAATACTGAGACTAAAAGTCTACAGGAACAGATAAGTACTGAAAAACTTCAAAATAGTCCAGAAGGATGCAGGAGATTTGTATAAAACTCATGTATGTTTATATATATATATGTGTGTGTGTGTGTGTGTGTATACATGTGTATATATATATAAATATATATATATGAACGTGTCTTTGAATTAGTAAGGAAGTTCAATATACCACAGCTGGAACTATTTTGTGATGAAGCAATCTAAATATAAAACAACTTTTTGAGGAGGTCTAGAAATGGTAGGAGAGAAACACTCCAGCAGTGCATGGAAACACGAGTGCACTAACAGGCTCCAGAGCCTCTTCCCTCCTTTGTTGGGCTTGAATGGATTGGATGAGGTGAAACTGAGCAACCTGGGTTGGGCAACCATAAAAACACATCTTGGAGGAATCTGTGAGAAGTGTCCTCAGGGGTTTCCCCCATTACCCATTTCAAGAATCACATCTTAACCTCTCCTTCTCTTGCAGAAAACATTGCACTCCTAGTGCTCTTGGCACTTCAGGAAAAAACAAATCAATAAATTTAAACTTCAGTTTCTACTCCAGGATGTGTAGCAATGGTTTAATGAATAGATTTCAAAGAGATGCTTATGGTCTCTATCTCTGGCTATGTTCTAGTAAGACATTTTTAATATTGATTAATAGATTTATAAATAAATATTCATATACATTCAAGCAATCTATTTCCATTACAATGTAACAAAAATTTGTCCATGGCTATAATCTCTACATAAACAGGCTTCCAAGGACTTCTGCTAATCTGAGGTGTTGAAATATCATCAAGTGACAAATTTAGGGTTCTGGGTTGCATGAAAAATCACGTTTAGAATTTCTTTCCTTAATCAAAGATTGGATACTGGAACTTCAATTGAAGATAGAATTTATTTTTTTTAAGAACCTAATTTATTTTTTTAAATCTTTTTTTTAAGAGGAATGTGGTGTTCTCACTGTACATAAAAGCAAAAGCAGTACTACAGCTGGGATTCTAAAATGTTTTGGCATGGAAAGTAAAGTGGCTAGTTGTTTTCTGCTACATTTAAAATTGCCCAAATTATTTGGGTCAAAAATATTTCCAAATATCAAGGAGTTCTTTTGCTTCTCAGCTGTCTGCCTGAGCCTTCTTTCACTAGGCTATTTTTAAGCTAGCAAACATGAGAGCTTCAAAGAGAAGGAAAAAAAAACCCAAACACAAAAATGTAGACTATTTTGATGATATGGGAAAATATATTTGATGTCATGATGAACAAAATGTGATGTTCTTCCTTAACTGTAATTTTTCCAAATTACAAAAGAATAACAGTGAGAACAGAGACATATAAAAGAAGGCATGGACTTAAATGTCCAGCTGGGCTGTTGCAAAGTTTCAGACATTAATATATGTGGCTTATGTTATGTAATTGAGGAAAACACCAGCTATGTGTTGGGAAAAAAAATCCTATTCAGAACTGAACCTCTCACATCTCATAAATTTTAATTTTAATTCTTTTCAGTGTAATGGATGCTGAAGTTTATATCTGTTGAAGATATAAGTATTGTGTTTAAGTTAAAGCACCAGAAATTTGCAAATGGAAAACAATTATAGCTGCAGAATATGAATTTGCTTGAAAGTTCAGTACTTTGGTTTCATGGGTAATAGTTTTAAATAGGAACATATTCACAGACTAGAAAAATCATAAAGAGAAGACAAATCCTTTATTAACTTCTTTTCTAATAAAGTAGGACAGTTTGAAGGTCTTTTCTTACTGAAACATCACTGTAAAACTTAAATATACTTTGAGTCTAGTCCAGACTCCTGATCAGAGCTAGGGCAGCTCTCAGGTCAGACTCCTTTGTGCAGGGCTTTACTTGGCTGGGAGTTGAAAACCTCCAAGGAGCCAACTTCTCTGGGTAACTTCTTCCACTGCCTGGCTCTCCCTGTGGGGTAAAGGGATGCCTTATGTCTGGACTGAATCCCCTGTGCTTTGGTTTCTTCTCTCTAAGCGTAAACTCCTGTGAAGAGCCTCAATGACCTTGCTATAAATGTTGGAGGACAGTGGTGAGGCTCCCTGAAGCCATCCCTTCCCCCAGGCAGAACAAGCCCTAATTTCTCAGCCTCTCCTAAAAGGGTGAGAGTTCCAGCCCCAGTCATGGGTGTTTTGACCTTGGTTGGATGCCAGATGCCCACCCTGTTTCTCTCTTGCTCCCTTTCCTCAACAGGAAATATGATTAAAGAAATGCAGATTGAGATATAGACATGAAGATCATTTACCAATTACTATCACAGACAAAAAAAAAATGCTTTGAAAATTAATTTATCACTAATTAGTTAGAATTGGACAATGAGAAACAAAGACAAAATTGAAAACCCACCTTCTCCTCAGCCTCCTTTTCACCCAGACAACTTTACTGCTCTCCCCACCCCTCTACCTTGTCAGCCCTTAACAACACAGGGATGGTGGGGATTGGGGGATTATGGTCAACCCATAACTGTACCTCCTTACGTTTGCTCCCTCCTCCAGCAAGGGTTCTCTCCATGGGCTGCAGTTCTTCAGGATGATCCTGTTCCAATTTGGACTCCCATTTGAGCTGCAGGGAAATTACTCCTCCACCTTGTTCTCCATGGTCTGTAGGGGCTGTCCCAGTACCTGAGTATGTCTTTCACCTTCTTTCAACCTTTTGCTCATGGGATTATTTCTCACTTTTTTTCCCTACAGTCCTCACTGCATGTCCAGTTTTCACTTTTCCTTAAATAGATTTTCCCAGAGCTGCCACCAGTTTGGCTGATGGATGCAGTGGGTTCTAATTGGTGTCAGCTGGAACAAGCTGTGTCCAGCATGAGGTGGCCACTGGCATTTCTTCACCAGGGTTACCCGGCAGTGCCCTCATTTCCAGCATCTAGACCTGGGTGGACACAGGCACCATGTACATCAGCCCTCCACTGTACATGTAGATATCTCATTCCTCCCTATTTTCCAGTAATATCTTATTTTGCTTTTCTCTGATTTTGTTTTTTTAGTATTTTTATTTCTGTGTGGTAATGACCAAGCTGAATGAGTATGCTGAAAACTAGGCACAGGAATGTTTTGGGTAGTAAGTGGGACATTGGCATCTTCTTGCATGAGGCTCACATGCCTGCACCACAGGACACGGTGGCCAGCAGGCTGTGGAGCCCTCAGGTGGGTTGAAAGCCAAGGAATACTTGAAACACAAGGAATGATTTTGTCCCCACTGATGAATACAAAATAACTAGAATCTCAGCTATCATGTCTGATGTAGTGGATATGTGACAGCCTGTTCAATTAGTCTTGTGTCAGATCTAGAAGTCATACTTCATCTCCATAGTTTGAGCCCAAATTTGATCAAATATTGATAATAATAAACCAACCTACAGTATGCCAGCAAATCATTCACTTGAATGTGAAACATGCAGGAAGAAATTATCTTAGGCCGTGATTAAACACTGTTCATGTTTAGAGGTGTAAACCAGGATTATATGCAAACAATTCTTCTAACATCAAGAGCAATCCTACAGCACTTTAACTTTGTTTATTTATTCAGTAAAACAACATTACTTTGATTTTAATGGAAGTCTTTCTGGGGTGAAGATTAAGGAATTTGAAACTTCATACTATCATGGAAATATATATGCAGTACCATTACTGAGTCTAATGACACAGCAGGGAAGGTCTCAATAATCCTGAATGTATTAACGAACTGCTTTTTAAAAGGCCATTTTCCCACAGGGACCAAAAAGATCATTCTGAGCTATTTTACTGAGATCCAGCTATTTCAAAACCACAAGACAAAAATCTGTCACCTTCTTTTATTTTATAAAACTGGCAAAAATGCAACATTTCAGCTATGAGCTTATTTTTTCCACCACGTCATTCAGCTTCATGGTGCTGACAATCCAGACGCTTATAGTGCTATTATTACCAAACCTGCATATGTGGAGTGACTTGGGAGTGATTTTGATCCAGATTCTGCAGAAATAAGTGTGCCGAAAACTGAAAATGAAACTGGAAATAAAATGTAAGCTTTAATTCCCTTAGAACACTGTATTAAAGCATGCAATGCATCCTACAACAGTAGGAACACTTGGTTTAAGAAAAATTTCTTTTAAAAAATTAGTTTAAAGATCAGTCATGATATTCAGCTTGATAATGTTCATTTACAAACAAGGACATAATAATTATTTTCACCTCAGAAATTACCAGGTGAAAATATATGGCTTATGTTACAGTGGCTAGTAGATATAAAAACATTTATTTCTCACTTCAAGGGGTCAAAACTTCCCACTCCTTTCTGAATAAAGTGTCACCGATATCTACAATTAAAACAGCTGCAGGTGACTAAGTGTAGGTAACTACCAACCTTTTGGCAATATTAATGAGGACAGAAGAAAGGATAAGTGTCTTTATCATATAATTAATTATTGTTACTTATTGTTATTGCTACCTATAATTTGAACCTCTGCGCTGAGCTTTACCCTGCCTAGACATGGGGAAACAAATAAAGACAAATACTTTTCCCTTGGGAGTTAATGATCCAAAAATAATCCACTCACATAAAATGTTTCTGCCAGGTGCAGAATTATTCTCTGCCAGTTCTAAAATGGATCAATAGATAGTAAAGCCATTTCACTCTACCAGACTGATGAGCAAATTTTATGAGCATTAAAATCACATGTGAATATTGCTAATATTAAAAGCAGAAAGTCAACTTGGTTTTAAGTCTATTACAGTCTTTTCTGAAATGCTATTTTCAAACAACTTTACAATGAAAAAAAATCAGAAATTTAAAGAACTCTCTTATGACTTTTATATTGGGAACATAAAAAGTTAATTTTTTGTCTTCTGCTTTGGACTTTACATGTTACACTATGAAAGCATGCAAGATTTTTCCTATGAGATTTTACTGTCCTTTAGCATCCTCTTTGTTTTTCTGTTTATTTATTCACTCAGATTTCACAGATTCACACAGAACTTTTCCATGAAGTTCTTTCACAGGAGTTTGTTCTGCATATGCAGAGGTATAGCCATAGGAGAAATCAAGCAATACAGAGAGAAGGGAAATGTCTTCATAAGAAAACTTGGAAATTCACAAAATAGTAATTTTATTATTTACCTTGGCTGCAAGTTTTTTATTTCTATCTTCTTGATTTTTCTTATTCTACGTAAAACCAAACCTCAGCTAAAAGTAAAATATGAAAGAACATATAGCACTTGTTATAGGTCAGAGAGGACTCTAGAAGTGTGCACATTTCAATATTGATTTTACATGGTGTAAGATGTCTTGAATTATTTTCAATTATTATTCAACAACTGCTTGCCAGTCACACAAAAGTTTTGGTGTCATCTCTCTCTTCATAGTACTGAAGAAGGAAAACCCTCCAATCATAATATAACCCTCCTTTTTTTTAACAAATAAGCATATCCTATGAGAATTATTCTCTTTGCTTTTATTCCTTATCAAATACAATTATATAATTACACTGTGCAGCAAATACATAAAAACTCCTCCAGTTTCTTGTGGTAGTATATTATATCCATCTCTTTCCAATGAAAGACAAAAAGAGATATGGTTTTTATTTTTGTTAGTAATACACAAGTAACCAAATAGAGGGATTATGATGGTGCCGAGGTGTTGTATTGTTCACAGGGGTTCCAGGATGAGGGAAGAGATGAGAAAGTTGACTCCATGTTTCAGAAGGCTTGATTTATTATTATATGATAGATAATACATTAAAACTATACTAAAAGAATAAAAGAAAGGATCTCACTACAAGGCTAAGCTAAGAATAGAATAGGAATTGAAAACAAAGGTCTTCTCCCAGACTGAGACCGGCCGGACAGGTGATCTGTGGTTGGCTCTTAATTGGAAACAGCCTGAGGAGGCCAATCACAGATTCCCCCTGTTGCATTCCACAGCAGCAGATAAGAATTGTTTACAGTTTGTTCCTGAAGCCTCTCAGTTTCTCAGGAGAGGAAAAATCCTAAGGAAAGGATTTTTCATAAAACATGTCAGTGACACCGAGGGAATTACTAGACTTTAGAACCCATTTTTCCTTCTTTGTCATTCAGACTGCTATCAGAATAAATCAACAAGATTTTAATATTCAAAAAGAAGTCAAAAATGAACATATTTTTTCAGTTCAATTATTCATCCATTTACAATAAAGAATGAAACAGTCTTTGAAGAATTGAGTAATTTGAGTCTTTAAGAATTTGAGTAATTTTTGGAATGAAAGTGAGTTTCTTAATGATGCATTATAGCACACCAATGCCTTAGAAGCAGGGCAGTATTAGTTTGTAACCTACAGAGTATGGCATATTTAACTGTGCAGCAAAAGACTGCATTCCTAGTGGTCCTTTTTCTTATGCTTGTCCTCTTGGTACAAATGTTTCAAGGTCACTGAGATTAAGTTTGGACAGATCGCATAGTGAATTAGGCCGTCATGTAAACAGGGTTTGTGTTGATTTTGTGAGAAACTGTGAAATCCACTGCAACATCCACTAGCATGAGAGTACTACTATGCATTTGAGTGATGCAAGACCCAAAATTACGTGATGGGGAAATTTTCAGAAGAACGTGACATTTTATAAATGTGCATGAGCAGATGTGAAGGGAGTCAAAGAAGCACTAGAATGACCCACAAACATAAGCAAGGAGAACACGTCATTGTTACCTGCCTTTCTGCCTTTACTGATGAAATTAGTTCAGACAGTGTTTCACTTTGCTTATAAAAGCCTTTATCCTGAGCTTACAGCACTCTCTACAAAAAGTGAGAAATACAGTCAAATCAGACTGAAATGCAATAATGTCTTTATGCAACCAAGCCAAAAATAGAAATCAGCTGTAAAGAAACTAAATCCAAGAACTATCTCTTTCCTCCACAGATACAAGCATATTTTTATCATTCACAATGTGTGAGTATTTCAGCATGTCCTGCAGACCGGGAAATATTAGGAAGCAATTTGCTCATATTGGAAGTGAATGCAAATCCTTCTGCTTGAGTAAAATGACTTTGTAGAGGTGGAGTGGGAGAGGATTTGCCTTCATCTAGGAAAAGAAGCAAGATGTGGTGCCTTAATTGTGGGCTGCCTTGCCTCAGACTGCTCGAGTTTGCTGCTCAGAAGGGGTGGCACTGCCTCCCACACTGCCTCTCCTGCAATCTGCTCATGCAAGGACCGTCCATCTGCTGGGTTTAAACAGACCCCCAGTTGCTTCTGTGTTTGTTCACAGATGTAGGTAGGAGGTTTGACTGCGGTTTCTAAAACTCGAGTCCAAGATTATGAGACACATTTGCAAACATGCTTGCATATAGCAGAGTCATATCTCACTGCTGGGAAATGCTCTATTGTTTCACTTGCAAATCAGTTCCATTTAAATTGAAACGTGGTAGTGATACTTGTGCATATAAAATTAGATTTGCACAATATCACTTCTATTTAGGCAAGAACTATAAAATATATAATGACAGGAAACAGTGAATACAGGATCCATGAAATTATTGTACATGAAATAGAAATTATTTGACATAAGAAAGATTTGCAAGGGGAATGTGTTTCCAAGAGAATTGTTCTCAGACTATGGAAAAAGTAGCACTTGAAAATAACATTATAATTTCAATTGATTCCCAAGGGTCTTCTACAAGTAAATCAGTTGCTATATTTTTAACAATGGACTCAATTGGCCTCTTTATAAGAAAATTACAGATTACTGCAAAAGTTTGATTGCATCAGAAAGAGCTTTTTAATTTCCGCTTTTCCTTCGGAATGTCTCTTTCTCCTGAAAGCAAGTTCTTGGTATTGGAAATTAAGTGTGGAATTCAGCAGAAAGAGTACAGAAGAAAATGCACCAACACATGACTATCTTGTTTTGACAAGAAGAATCTTTGTAGGAAGACGTTACAATGTTTTTTAATAAAATACTAAGTGAGACTTTCTTCCTACTCTACCAGCTGCAACAGAGCATTAGATTATAACCCACAAATAAGGTTTGGGTTCACTTGCAAGAGGAATTTTATGGGACAAGGTTAATGCTCTTACTGACTCTGGGTCTTATGGTTTGTTATTTGATACCTTCTGTGCACACAATTTGGTTTGAAAAAGAAAATTGATCAGTGAATCACAGGTGACGTATGGATACACGGATGATTTCACTTTCGTCCTAAACATATGTTTCTAGAAGTCCCAAAAGGGAAAAAAATCCTCATTATAGAATGAAAGAGCAGATTCTCAGTTCTCCATGCTTTTTCCCAACATATCCAGAGTGATTCAGCTGCTGAGCTGTAGAACAAGTCCAAGCTGCCCAACATCCCTAGAACAGAGTTATGTTCCCAGATGCTGTTCTGCAGGATGATTGAAACACAACTGAGAAAGAATTCTGTCAACTACCTAGGGAAGCTAGACCACATTTGTCAGTTTATTTCATTCATCACAGGATAAATGTTAGCTTTTGTTATTAGTTTTATAGTATTCCAGGTAGCTTTGATTCTACTTTCCATCTTCAGTTTTTTACTGATGTCATTTTCTTGATGTAAGTGAAGTTAAACCAGGATTTAGATACCAATCTTGCTAGGTACTGAGTGTACTTGAGAAGTGAGTAATTTCAGACCTTACCAATATAGTAGGATTTGGCCCATAGGCAGATGGAAGGAATAGTAGAGTGAAAGCAAGATTTCTTTGTAGCTAAATGCTGCTGGCCATCGATAAATATCTCTGGGAAAATCCTGGAATTTGGAAACTAATATTTTATAGAATTAGAGTGTGGTTTGGGTTCAAAAGGACTTTTAGAGTTCATATGGTCCAAACCCCTTGCGAAGAGCATGGGCATCAACAAGACATGGTTGCTCAGAGTCCCATCCAGCATGATGACCTTGAATATTTCCAAGGATGGAGTGTCTACCACATCTCTGGAAAACTTTTTCCAATAACTCTTCATTAAAAAATCAGCCTTATATCAAGTCTGAACCACACTTTTTTAGTTCAAAACCATTGCCCCTTGTCCTACCACAATAGGCCCTACTAAAATGTCCCCATCTTTCTTGTAGGCCTTCTTCAGGTACTGGAAGGCTGCAATAAGGTCTCCCTGGAACCTTCTCTTCTCCAACCTGAACAAGCCTAACTCTCCCAGCCTTTCCTCGTAGGAAAGGAATCCCAAACTTCAGGTCATGTTTGGGACCTTCCTCTCGACTCCCTCCATCAGATTCATGTCCTTCCTGTGCTGGGGACCCCAGAGCTGGGTGCAGCACTCTGGGTGGGGTCTCACAACAGCAGAGCAGAAGGGGAGGATCACCTCCCTCAACCTGGCCAAGAAGCTGGCCAAGCTTCTTTGCATGCAGCCCAGGACATGGTTTGCTTTCTGGGCTGTGAGTGCACATTGCTGGCTCATGGTCATCTCTTCAATCCAACAGAACCCACAAGCCTTTTCCAGCAGGACTGCTTTCCATCCCTTCATCCCCCCCACAGTATTTATATCAAGGGCTGCCCTTACTCAGGTGCAGCCCCTTGCGTTTGGTCCTGTGGAACCTCATGATATTCACAAGTCCAAAACACAAGTGAATTGTCCTTAACAAATTAATAGAAGCTGATTTCAAATACATTTGTGACTTAGATTGCTCTGTGTTACCAATTTAATGTTACTAGCACTTGCTTTGAGAGAACTAAATTTGGTTTTATGAGAAAAACTGACACAATCAGTACAGAGCAGCTACAGAAATAAAAGTTGCATTCTTCATACATTAAAATCCTTCAATAAAACCAACATACCTGAGTTATAGTCAGCAAGATTATGTGCTTATACTCACTATTCATACTCCCTTCATAGACCTTTTTGCAAGTGTAGAACTGATCTGTAACGGTAAAGGCAAAAAAAGAGTGTGTTTAAAGCATTTTTGACCCTGAACATCCCTAGAGGAACTGACTGTGCATGAGCACTGGGCAGTTTCCATCCCCTGAAAAACCATCCTCTACAAAAATGCTGATGAATATTCTCCTAACTTCTATCTAGCTATCACAAAACATAGAATATTTTGTAATTTTTTAAGTAAAATAAAAAAGAATTAGTGGAAGGGGGAATAATTTTAATATTTTTATGATTTTAATGATTTAATGGTTTGTTGTTGACCAGCTTGAAGAATAGCTAGCATTTTTCAGGAAGCACTGAATGCGATTTAGATGGCTCGGCATTACAGGGGAAGAAAACACCACACAAAAAAAAATCCTATTTAAGATGCAGCTAAGATGCTCACTCTAGAGGAGAACAGCTGTGGAGAACTGTTATTATGCAGTAAATTCCCAGCCTGGCACTCTAACTTTCCTGTGTAGATAACCCCTGAAACCATTCAGGCAGGTCAGGGAAGTGCCTGCTTTTTTGGCCATTAACGTGAGTTACAGCTGTTTACAGTCACTGCAGTCTAAATGGAGAAAGCAAACATTTACAACGTAAAGTGATGATACCACTATGAAATGTGTCTGCAAAATTTATATTTGAAGTTCAATGTCTGTCATGTATTCTAAGTTCCTAGTTCAAATGCGTTTAGCTTAAAATTAAAAAGCTTATTCCATCTGCTAGCCCTGCATATTCAATTTTAAATTTGTAAAGTGAGGCTGCTGCTTCTTGGTTCCAATACCATTTATGGTGAAGATTGAACAGAAAAAATTCTCCTTGTATTTCTGTTCACGACATGTGAATCAGAATTCTGCCTCTGTGCGTATGCATGAGTGAAAAAGTAAAAGAATATATCATTGTTTCAGCAAAGAGACATGGCTTTTATCTCTCACAAAAGGTAATTACACGTCAATAACAGTAATTTTTAAAGACAGAGTTTCTGAGATTCTTAGCTGGTGGCAAGTAATTCTGACAAATAATATTTTACCTCATCTCTGTCAATATCAATCTCTGGATCTGGCTCATATACAATTGTTGAAACAAACAATCAACTTCTGTTTCATTTGAGTTTTATGAGAGAAGTTTCCCAAAAATTAAACAATCCAACTTTTCAGTTTCAAATTCAGACAATTAACATTGGTGCTTAGTGTTGCAACTTGTGTTACACAAGATGCAGGACAATTTATAGCTGGTTTTGAAAATAAGAGAAATAGGGTCATGATTTTCTTTTCTTCTTTAAGGAAAAATCCTTTTTCCTCACAGTAGGAAAGGGGATTAAAGTTTTGAATTAAATATCCTTATTTTTTATCATAAGCTGTCTTAAATGCATTAAAAACAATAGTCATCTTGACACAAGGAAGATCTGGAGAGCATGACTGTGGAGTCTTAGAAAAAGAAATGTCAACTTGCTGATATCATCCTGTTGTATTCTTATTTTTGTTTTGATTTCAGAGTAATGGAAAAGACCATTACTTCTTAGGGCTTCATATTTCTCCCATCTAGTTGACAACAACAGAAGAGTCTGAAGAAGTTACTAGGAAAAAAAATGCTGGAAAGAAACAAGAAAAGTCAAAATTGTCAGAAAGAGAATACCTTTCAGGTACATCACAGACTTCAAGATGACATATTTTCAAGTTTATGGCTAAAGAGTGAAAGTCAGGCTATAGTGGAGTAATAAGTAAGTAAAAGCAGCATTTACAGTGGTGAAACTAGCTTTAAGTTTTAGCTGAGCAATATGTGCTGACATAGCCATTGCCTTTCTCCTGTGCATACCCAGGAATGAGTGCTGCTAACTTGGGAGACAGACTGTGTGAGCAGATTGAGAAAGAAAGGCAGTGGTAAAATGTGCTGCTGACTCATATTAGGTATAAAAGACAAAGCTCTGTGCTGAGTGACAGCCAGGGAAAGTATCACTATCAGGCCAGATAAATTGCCAGATTATCTGTGGATTTTCTGTATAAACTTGCACGTCTGCTTGCCAAGACTATTTTACACTTGACGGGGGAGTAGAAGGAACAGAAAACTCTTTGTCTGCATATAAAAGGTGTAAAAGGAGAGAACTCTTTTTTTTCTTTTCTTTTTCTCTTTTTATTTTTTTTTTCCTGAAACAAGACAGCCAATTGCACTTTTGTTGTCATGACTAGAAAGGTGTGACAGGACAATCAATGTGGATATTATTTGAAACCAAGGAACAATTCAAAACTCATCTTATTGTCTCTTGCTGTACAGAGGGATTTTTGCAATTATTTTAAGTGATGAATTTGTTAGCTAGGAAGCTTGAAATATTATTTGAATTCTTTTTTCCAGAATTGCCTGGAAGAGAATTTGAAACTTTTGAGACTATGTAATGAAACCAGAACTCTGAGGATGTTAGATTCCTGTGTCCTAAAAATCAGAAAATATATGGGCTGTATGGTCCCAACTTGGTTTAATATGACAAACTCTGTTTGAATTTGAGAACCAAATTCTTTCAAGTGCTACAGTCTACAGCCCGGAGACTCTGCTGACATAACTTTCGGTTTAACTTAAAATAAATGATATTTGATAAAGACATAAATTGCTCACAGTCATTTTAGGAAAGACAGTGCATAGCATTGTCATAATTAAGGATGATGTGATTCAATATGAATTATTAAGTCACAAATCCTAGTCATTGATAATATAAAGGCTGCATTGTTTGCAACTAAGAATAGTTTGAAACTAGAACTTTGGTGGCTGGGGACGTTTCTTGTCTCTTGACCTATAGCTTGTTAGTTGTTTTCTGAAACAGACTTTTATCATCTAATAGACACGCGGAATTTGGTAACGGAAGAGGACGTGATATGAACTTCGACATTTCCAACTGCTTTACTGGAAGTTTGTTAGGAAATGCTGCTGGTAATATTGCTGAGTTAAATTTTCCCACCATCCCCAAAAATGTATTTTTATGAGACTGCATCTAGGAAGGGATAGTATGAAAGATATTCACATTTCTGTGAGAACTTTTGAATATTTTCTTCCTTTTTATGTTTGTAGGAATTGAGTTATTTCACAGGATAAGGGACAGATTACAGATTCCTCATTTTCATGTTTCTGTTGTTACTATTAAGCAGATCTGCAATGGCTTCAGGCAAGAGTTCTGTTGCTGAAATTATTGCTACTTTCAGTTAAAAAAGAATATTGACTTATTTTTTTATTTGTGGTTACTTATCTGGCAATATGTATAAATAATACATAATTTATACATAGCAATAAATATGATTTGTTTTATATTTCTCTCGTGTGATAAAGAATATCAAGCAAAAAATAGAAATGCTTAGATATTAAATAAGTTCATGGAATTGGTAAAGAAATGCCGAAACTCATATTCTTCAGTAATTGGGTGTGCTTAGCATTTGAAATGTGGCAGTAGAATATACTGGCATTGTCTGGTGAACAGTTGTTGTTCTCAAGGAAAAGTAAAATACTTTTCTATAAAATGCATATTTTGAAATTACTTTAAATTCAAAATTATAAAGAAGAAATTTTAAAAATAACAGAAAGTAGAGGGGTTTTTTTGTGAGTGAGTTAAAACTACTTAATTGCTATGTGAAAGTAACAGTTGATCTAGTGGTTCTTTAATTTTAAATTTTTTAGTAAAGCTTGTTGTCCAGTGTCTTTGCTTAATAAAATTTCTCCTTTAAACAGTGAAGGTAAGAAATTAATAGACAAGATATTCATAGATAAAGATAAGAAATCTGAATTTTCCTTTTTAACTAAGATGAATTCTTAAATTATAGAGGTTAAATATAAACTAGGATCTCCTAATAAGGACAAGGAGGAGGAGTTACATTTAGCCTGCTGACACCTCATTCTCTTAAACTTCACTCTCTTCGCTTCATTCTTACAACAAAGAGCCAGCAACAAATGGTGGAACACAAGGCCCATTGCAGATCAGCTGTTGTTAAAGACTATTATAATAACCCCATGAACAAAAACTTCTGTTTTTAATTTCTTGTCTCTAATATTATCACATATATTTTGTGAAAGTGGAGAGCAGAAATATTAATTTTAAAAATGTAAGATATTAGGGCTCTCCTGCTCTGCTTTGATACTTAAAACTTGTGTTACTTTGAAAAACAGAGTCTTTTACTTTGCTGACATACACTGACACAGAAATGCCCGGAGCATCACCAGAGCAGGAGTAAACTTCATGATACCCAGGTTACACAGGATGCTGATGATACAAAAAAAGACATCTGCACCTTTCATTTCTGTCTTCCAATGTTCACAGGGTTTGGGTTTTTTGAGATTCAGAGATGAAAAAAATGCAGCATCATGGTTTATTTTACAGGCCTTGCTGATGGAAAAAGCTCACTTTTCTATCAACAAGGCCTGTAATATTCAGAGGATGGCTCACCACTGCTGACTGAAAAAAATTGAAAAAAAATGTCACCACTTTTTCCTTTGTTATTCTTCCTGCCACTGTTACTCTGTTATTGCCAAAAAATGCTTTTTGAAGGTAGTAGAAATCAAGACTCAAAGCAGAGACAAACATAAGCATGGAAATTTTCAGAAGTCAGTTGCAACAGCAGATTTGTAAGTCCTCTTCACAAAGAATCTTAGGATTACAATCCACTTCATTGAAAAACCAGACTAAAGATAGCTGGTTTTCTATCTTGCAAGTATATGAAGATACAAAAATAACATTACAGAAGTACTTGCTTCAAATCCTGTTTCCCAAAAGACACCTTCTCATTGCATCTTGCTCATCCCAGCAGCTGAGGTGATGGAGATGGCAGAGCCCACCCAGAGTCCCAGCAAGGACATCTTCTCAGTGCTCACTAATTCAGCATGTGATGGGATCAGGAGGTTCACAGCAGCAGATCACGTTGTGTATGCCAAAAGGTAGGAAAATCAGGCCTGGGAATTCTTCAGGGGTGCAGACAAGCACTGACCATCAGAGTTGATTTTGAGGAACTGCAGTCGCAGAGTAGTGACCAGGCACACAGTAGTTTCATTCTTTTCATTGTTGTCAGCCAGAATCTTGGACTAGAAACTTGGCTATCTTTCTATCCTCTATATTATGACAAGTGCAAAAGAAATGTCTGTGCTGTGTTCTTTCTAACCATTGACTGGGGCAGCTCTGACTCACTCTGTTCTCACACCTAATGTGCAAACGCCCACCATGTATTGGCCAGCACAGCCATAACCTTGCACTCATGCCAGTCCTGCCTTTAACCACTTTTACTACAGTCACTGCCTTGATATGGATAATAAGGACTATTAAAAACTTCATTATAAATTAGACACACTCTACAATCACATAGACCAGACTGTGGCTATTTCTCAGAGTGTGTAGAGTGACACTTTTTGTCTCTCAGAACTTTTCTCACTACTCACTGCAATTTCAGGGATGGGTTATGTTTACATTTTCAATTAGTATGTCCTGGGGTGGAATATAACTTTATACATGTGTAAATGTGTCTGGTCATGTTCAACATGGCTGATAGATTTTATTTTCATAGCATCTTTTAGTGATCTAAACTTAGAATCAAATAATAATCTTAAATAGAGAATAACTGGCTTCTTAAATTTATTTTGTAGATATATATGTAAACTTTATATTTAAGCTGTTTAGTGAAGAAGTGTGATTTTAGAATGCTCCATTAGTATGAACAGAGAAATATATATATAGTTATAAGAAGTTTTTGATCTTCATAT
Organism: Serinus canaria; assembly: GCF_022539315.1. Lineage (NCBI taxonomy): Eukaryota > Metazoa > Chordata > Aves > Passeriformes > Fringillidae > Serinus > Serinus canaria. Next base: position 126,027,226 of record NC_066315.1, read on the forward strand.
CTATGCTCTGTGCATGGATATCATATATATGTATATGTGTCACATGTAGATGCAAATATATGTGTGCGTGTATATTTATATCAAATTTCATACAGATATAAAATGGTTATTTTTTCCCATTCTGAAAAGAAGATTTTTAAAACTCAAATTCCTTAACAGACTGGAATTCCAACCACATATTCATCAACAGAATTAAGATTTGTTAGATTTCAAAAGATAATATTTTTCAGCCTTGAGAATTAAAATGGTCTGTTTATAATTTGATTTTAAGCAGTGAAAGTCTGTTAAAACATCTGGTAAGTGTATAATTGAACTTCGCTCTCTAGGATCATTCCATCCATGAAGTACTTGAAAGGACTATATTATGTGACCTCAGGTCATACAAAAATTATGGTTGCAGTGTTTTAGCTTTGAATGTAAGGTTTCACTTAGAAATGTTGTTTAGGTCCTATTGCTGGGGAGTAAAAATAATTTGAAATTTAGCAGGGATTGAATTTGCTTCAGATGGCATTTTGTGCTTGTATCTTATAAATTAAATTGTATTTTATTTGCAAATAAATATTTATGTTCCAAGCATTGTCTTGTTACAAGCCATATTTATTTGATTTAGAGCAAATAAATCAAATAAAAAAAAAAGTGGGTCAGCTGACCTGAGCTAGATATTCACAAAGTTGGACACTATTTTATTGGCACAGGTTTTTGTTATGTGACTTGGAGAACAATGATGGATGATGAATGATGGTCTCTTTATCTTCATAATCTTCCTCTGCAGTACAGCTTTTTCACTGAATTCTTTCCCCATGCCTGTGAAAAACTTCTTTATCCTGGCTTTCTCTAAGCCTGACATTTTGCCTAGTTTCTCATGTCCAAGTTGTTTTCAAGTCTGGCAGACTTTTGTGCATAATTCAACAGGTGACACCATCAATTTCTTCACTGAAAACTTTCCCCAAAATAGTCTATTGACCTTGTATTTAAAAGACAGAAACATCTTTTCTATTCCTTCTCCTTGATGCCTAAAGATTTTTTAGCTTTTTGTATTTCCTGTATTTGTAGTCCTGAAGATTTTTAATACATATTTGTGTCGATTCTAGCATTTTTCCTGCCCTTTCTCAAACTCTTAGCAAACTCTTGCTAATACATTCTTGAAATTCTTTTTATTCTTATTCTTAAGAAGAGAATTCCTGACAAGATATTATTATTTTCTACAAGAAAATAGGCAATAAGAGGGCAAAAAGCCCCTGGACCAGCTCCAAGGGCTGACCCGGGGGGGGTTAGTGGGATAACTTATTTCCTATTGGAGATACTGGCTAGATATACTAATTAATTACCCTTATTAAAAAAATAGAAATCCTGTATCATACCTGTGCAATGCCGTATTTTGTACACCTGAGAACTTTCATTTAAGCATTTATTGTATATCTCACCACTTCAACTCTGGTTTTGTTTTCCTTTTGTTATTAGGCAACACCCTTACAACGTATTTTTTACTGATTTTCCTAGAATACAGTTGTGCAAAAATTTTTGCTGATCTCTAAGCTGATACCCTAAGCACATGACCCCTCTTCTCAACCTCCTGAAGTTCCTACTTCTTTACTAAATCAGAAATTACTTGTCTTTATTTTCAGGATTTATACAATCTTACTTCCCCTTGAGCATTGCTACTTCTTCCAGCCTGAGATCCTGAGAGGCTAACTGCTCTGTGTGTAACATCTTCTGTCACTCTTTTCTGTGATTTCCAAACCAAGCCTTTCTCGTTTCTCCCCCAGTGCCCATCATGCTTTAAAAGATCTCAAACTGGTGCCACGTAGCCTTCCTCTCATCCCTGAATTCAATTTGCCATGGCCCAGAGTTTTGCAGAAACCATTGATGACAAAGATGCTGCAGAGAGCTCTGCCCTACTGCCTACCATGCTGAATGCCATTGTTTAAGGCATCTTTGTCTTCCCTTGGCAGCATCCTTGACTTTCTTATGAACCAGAAGCAGACACTGCCTTTTTGTTTTGTGTGCACCCAGCAGAGATTCCTAATCTTTAACCGAAATTCTTGGGAGCTGTGATAGCAGAAAAGAATAAATGATATAAAAATAGTTTCTTGAGTGCAACAGGAATATTAACCCCTGACATATGTATAGCAAACAACAGTTTGCTGAGATGCATTATGAATCACACAGCTACTGAGTCTGCTTGCGCATTCTGAGATGCTTTATTCTTTTCAAATTTGCTCCTAAAGATAATTGGGCAGATGCTTGGGTTTGAGCTACAAATAAAAAATGTCTTTTATGTGCCTGACTTTTCTAGCTCATTGTAAGAGCCTTACAATGGTCTATTTGTCAAATTTACATTTCACAAAGTAATCTGTTAAAAAGGGAACCTCACTAATTTATTTCCTGTAACAGTTTGTCAGTTTATTCTTCTAAACAGTCATGCATTCCTGCAGCTATAAAAGAAAATGGTTAGAAGTGACAGTCTCAAATTATAAAGTATTATCATCTTTATGAAATTTTTGCATTTTATACAAATCAGCCTAAAATCTATACATTTTTCCTTTTAAACTGTACTACTGAGTAAACAAACTGAAGTGTTTCTTATACCATTGCATTTTTTCCATATTTGTCTACTTTTTTTTTGCATATTAGAAAGGCCTTTTAATTTTGTGAGGTCACTTCTATTGCAGGAATAGTTATAGCATATGCTACAAAAAAGTTAAGTCTGGTACCTGAACCCTGGATTTCTTTCCCAGTTCTTTCCCAGAAATCTTAACACGTCTGAATTTTTTTTTTTTTTAATATTACTTATGTTTTAACATGTACCTTAATGTATGCTAACTTCCTCCTCATTCTGCACATCTAAAAGGGACCCTCATGGGGTCTCCCTTACTCCTGTGCCATTACTAAAAGTGTGTCTTACCCAGAGATGGGTTGTACTTGCACTCTCTGGAAGTGAGACTGCATGAACTGCACCTAAATGAGAGCTACTGCACCTCCAAATTGCTTCAGTGATCCTTCAGTGCAGTAGCATGTAGTTAGTATTTTCAAAATCTGTTGTTCTTTCAAGGTCCAAGAGGTTACAGTGATTTCACAGCTTTAACTGTGGCAGTCTGGAATAGCAAAACAAAACCAGAGTGAGATAATGGCAGGGGCAAGCTTTGTAGAGAGAAGCAAAATAACTTTTACTCTGGCTGTAGCTGGAAATATAAACAAGCTTTCAAGCATCATCTGAAGGAGAAGTAGCAAATTGCAAGCCAGTAATGAAAGGATGAGTTCCAAAGTGCTTTGGCTTTATCAGTGGGTGTTGCACAGATTTTATATTCTAAATGAATCTTTACCCCTTTTTTTCTGTCATTAGGGCATCTCTGAGGCCTGCTTGAAAACTTGTGTGGAAATAAGGCTGTTAGGCAAGAAGCAATGGTTTTTCTGCAATTTCTTCACTCATCTACAACAGTGTTTAGTGACTGCTGTGCTGAACAGGATTCATCTTCTTCTCATTACCACTTCTCAGATCTGGTTTGTGTTCTCTCATTCCATCACAGCTAGGGACAGATAAGAAAAGTTAAGACAACATGAAAGAAATGGTAAAGGCAGTTGCTTGATGCAACAATTTCTCAGCCTACAATGGTATGAATAGTATTGATAACAGAGTTTTTTCACAGGCAGGGAGAGAAATGAGAAGAGAAAGGATAAGGCTTGAAACAGAAAGGGTTGCTTGTCAAGAAATACAACAGAATGAGCAAAAAAAAAATGCTGGCAGGGAAAAAAATCATTGGAGAGAAGAAGAGGGGAGAAAAAAATATTAAAGGACATTAAGATGACTCAACCTGAAGGGAAGAGAATTTAACTGAAGGATAAAATTTGTAAAGAAAATAAGCTGAATAAGAGAGCAAAAGTAAAGAAGCATATATCTCAACATTTTATTCCTAACTTTCAAAAAAGTCTCTTTTTTCTGCTGGATATTTTTGCCAAATATTTCTTTCTAATAACAGCAAAAAATAACATCCTTGGTCTGGACAGGCTTTCAGCAGTCATTGCTATTTTAAATCAAATATCTACACTGTAAACCTGATAAGAATATCTACTAAATGTTGGAGGTACATATTTGGGGATTTCAGTGTACTTTATTTTAAAGTAAACGGTGATGTAATTAGTAATTGCTTGAGTCTCAAAATATTGGCAAGATTCAATTAGAACACTTTCTCAATCAAAACTTTTCTCTTACCTCAGCCAAGTTAGAAGGTAGCTGATGACTACGGGGTCTCATAAGATGCAGTATCAGAAAGGATTTTGCTCTGACATTATGGATTTGCATGCAAGCAAGGAATCTGATATACCCAAATGAGTGGAATAGGGGCACCTTGAATAGGTATCCTGCAAGTGATCTGGATGCACGCCTGTCCCAGGTGCTGAAATGAAGGATGAATGCTTAAGGACTAACCTGTCAATTAGCTGCGTTCTTTTCTTGGGGCAGCATAGAAATCAAGAGGTTTTCATAGAGTGTAGCCTAGGATGGTTTATATTTGGAAGTTCAAATGAACTGGTGGTGCCTTTTTATTAGTTTTCTTCAGAATTTCCAGAGTGAACATTCCTAAGGAAACCTGAAGGAATTCGCCTAATAAAAAACTGTCCAGGGACACATATTTAGTCCTATTTGTGGGAATCTGGATTTACCAAGAAAATGGTAATTGACTGATAGAATTCAGTTTATAGCATTTGTCCATGTGATAACATTTACATTCATTTGAGAGAGACCCTTTTATCCTGCATTTAACATGGAAACACTTGATACAAGAAGAAAAGAGAAGTGTGGTTTAGAAATATTCTGACATAACACTCTCTTGCTTCCCGTTTTGTTTCTCTCTTGGTTCCTATAAAACTTTCCCTGTATCCAGCTTAAATCCAGAAAGTGGAAAACATATCAAAATAACTGAGATGTTGTGATGAAGTAGAGCTGTAATTCTGCAGCACGCATCAGAGGATTGTCTAAGGGTTTTTTTTAATGTTTGTTTCAAAAATGTTTTGAGGTTTGTTTTAAGGCATTTAAACAGAGAGATAGCTTTCCACGCCACTGTGATGTACTTAGGATGTGCAACAATACACTCTCAGCTCATAAGAGCAGACACATAGGATTTTTTGGCTCAATAAAGAGCAGCACTTAACATTTTACTTCAACCTAGTAGTAATTCTTTGAGCCTTCTACTCTTAAATTCCTTAGATGGGTTTTTCACTGTGTAAAAATGACAGATTCAGAATCTGTAGCTTAACTTTCACCTTTCTGCTCTACTAAATATACCCAATTATTGCAAGAAATCATGTCAAGGACATAAACATCTCGATACAGGAGGGATTTGCTGCAAAATAATCTTCTTGATAAAGCACCTGTAAGTACAGCCTTTGCAGATCAAGGGTTCTCCTTGTTTTGTTCTCTTAAATATTTTGCTATAAATGCAGAAGCCAATTTTTTCACTTGCAGGGCATTTTCCTTTCTATTCCCACTTGATATGAATTAAACTGACATTTATTTCCATATAACCTTGTGCACCCTGTATCTTGTATTGTAGCAAGTGAAAACTGGAATGTGGAAAAACATCCATCCGGAAACATTGTTTTTTTTCTTCATGTCTCTTATCTGCTTATCTGTGAATTGCTGTAAAAATGCTGTAAAAGAAAGAACTGTGCTGACATTAGTTCCATCCCCCAATAATGTCAATTAATAAGACTCCATGATAAAAAAATATCTGACTACCACAGATTTTGGGTTTTAGTTTAACTTCTACTCCCACGTGTTAATTTCCAAATAACCCATCTTTTTACCTGTTTAATATTGTTTCTCTGATGCCCTAACAAGACCTTCAAGAGAAATCCCAGAATCTGAAATTACAGTCTCCATTTTTCTTGCTGTTTCTAAGTTGTCTGACAGAATAAATTGTTGTGAGAAAAATGCTGATTTAACACAAATTAAATTAATAATATTAACTGAATGAAAATCGACTTCCTTCCAACATAACTCTGAAGTTCCATTTCCTCATAACCTGACCACCAGGTGCAGGTTTGATAATCATTTCCAAGTTACACTGACTCAAATTTTCCTTCTTTTTAGATCCTAATAGGGAACTAGAGATCTCAAAGCTTCTAAGCATCACACTTACCACTGACTAATTTTATCAGTTTCCTGCCTGGAGGCTTTCCTAGTTAAATAGAGAACCTGATGACCAATCCTCTTTATTGATGACTCAACAATTTACTGATAAGCCAAGGCAAGCAATCAGCCTGAATGCCCATGATCTTATTTTGGTTCCAAAATTTCCCTGCTTTTATGAACTCCTTTCCCATGGAAAGTACTGCTTCTCATCCAAAGGAGGTGAGTTATGTCTGAGAAGAAGAGAAGTTGCTTTGTTTTACAATTTCAGGATTTAGAAAATAGTTTATAAAACTCAAGCTCTGTGCAGGCTCAAGTCAGATTGCATTTTTGCAAGGTGTTCTATCTGGTGCTATATCCCTTCCTTGATATGCAGGCATGAATCCTAACTGTTTAATGGCCCATAGAAATAAAAAATTACTCTTTGCAACCATGTGAGGAAAATTATTTCTCTCTGCCTGGCTTTTGGTGAGATTCTATTGGGTTTTCACATCATCTCTTTGCTGAATTTTCAGATGACAGATATTAAAGCTGTCATTATAATTTAATGAAATTGCTGTTTTTCGAACACATGGTCTGAAGTCCTGAAAATGTAAGGAACATGTTTTTAACAACTTTTGGCTAAATAGAGGAGCCCTGGTGGAGATCAAAGTGCAGACAAACCTAAGGAGCAGGAGTTTCTGACAGTACTTCCTGTCAGGTGAAGGCAAGTCAGTGGAAGTGCCAATCTTTGTGTGCACTTTGCTCAGTGTGGTAGTGTGCAGATTTTGTAAAAATTCAGTCTCAGCTGGGATTGTAAATGCATCAGTATCTACCTGTGAATTTGGTTAGACAGCTGAGTGAGGATGCATGGACAGCAAAAGGAAAGACACAGTATACCATAAAGGAGGTCTCTGCATGGTTGATTCAGGAACCAAGACTTCTCTGGGATGTTGCATGACAATAATTTCTCCACTACCACCACATAGTATTTTGGACAGGGATAAGCAGCAATGAATTGTCAAAAATAAAGTTATAAGACTGTGAGCCAAAACACATCAAGCTGCAGCAGGGAAGGGTGACAGTCTCCCCAGGGTGATCTCCTCTAGATTCTTGTTGATCAGATGTATTCTGAATGCAGTTTAATTCCATAATCTTCACTCAATTGAGCTGATCAGACCTTCCTGGGCTTATATTTGTGTCCCCTCAGGCTGACATGCAATGTCTTGTAGTCTGACTGCAAAAAGCACTCAGCAATAACAGCTGAGATGTAATGCTAGTAACACTCACCTCTCTGCCAAATCCATTGGTTTGTCTGGGTTAGCATGCAACCTCTACTCTTGGGAAAAGAGAGCTTGATACCACAAACCACTTGTGATTTAAATACTCACACCACAGCTGGCTTTCAAACGCTGCTTCACACCTACTTCAATGCAAATGAAACTAAATCACTCGCCTCACTTTTCTCCCTCCTCCATAAACTGAAGCTGCCTGAGCAAAGATGCAACAGCCATAGATCACTTCTGAGGGCCCATGCCTTGAGAAGTGTCACGTCCCTTTTTGCTGTTTATTGGGAGATCTGCCTAGCCAAATGTAACTTGAGATATGTTGGAGAATACTGAAGTCTTAGAAACACAGGAGATCAGGTAAATAACAGAGTTGAGCGGACATCAATCTGTTTCAGAGATAGAAACTCTGAAAACAAGCCTGCTTAAAGGCAATGATAGATCACAACTTGGCAGCTGGACCTGGACATTTTCTAAACCAAAACTGTTTGGAGAACACAACTTCATGAAATGTTTTTTGCTCTCTGAAGGCTCAATTTTGAACCTAGTTAGTTTTTGTCAGCCAAATGGGACCATGATGCCTAGAAATAGTCCTGTGACTTTAAAGATCACTTCTGCAAACACAGCACTGATTTTCTATAAGCTGTTTAGCTGTTTATTTCTACTTGCAAGGGCCAGTTAGAATCTCAAGTCTATTTTTCCCTGTTAAAATGAATATTTATTGACACAACCCTATATTTCTAAATTTGTTGCTGAAACATCAAAGTGTTTCTAATGAGATTTTAAATAACTGCCTCTCATGACATAAACTTTAATGTATATATCAAATTGCCTAAGCATGAAAACAATGTGCTAAGCAAAACCAAGCAATTCCTTCCTCTTCAGTTCCTGAAATCAGATTGCAATGCAGTGTTACAATGTAATGCATATGGCCAAAAGTACTTTCAAAACTTTTAAAATAGGTTGCTTTTACTGTGCAGGAAGAAGTCAGCTCCTTTGTACTTTAGATAAATTAAGGCATGTAGGCTTTTCTATGTTAAATCAATCCCAGTCTTTGCAAATACTTATAGGAAATTATTAATACTGCAGTTTCAAGACTGTTTAGGGATATACACATTACTAGAGGGATCTGAAAGGAAGAAAATCCTAATAAATACAATTAAGTCAGTGATTTCAGGGACTGTTATTACAAACAACAAAGTTATTGGCTTACTTAATGACAAGAGATCGTCTAATTGCAAAATTGTACTGACCTGGGTAAATCCTGAATCCCCAAAGAAAATACTCTTCCTTTAGCTATAAAACCACTTTTTCTACAGTAGGATACTGCTGTCTTTGAATTTGTAACACTCTCACCTTTGTCAGAATTTCCCAAACTGAGGTTTTGTTATATGAAAATCATCTTTTCCTCAAATGTTTTTGCTCTTCTCTGATGTAACTTAGGATTTGATTTTCATACTGAAGCTGCATGATTTCAATGGAAGAATAATCAGTTTTCTATTTTACCCTCTTAGAATATAGCAAGATTGGGCAATTTCAAAGTGAACTGCTTTTACTACGCTTTATAAACATTTTGCTTAGTAATTTCTCATCCTCATCAAACATTGCAGACTAAGTCACTGAGTTTTTTATTAGATTCCAGTAATTTGAATTCCTCCTCTGTGCTTCCTAGGTCTCCCCTCTTCATAATGAAGAAACAACAACAGCGTTTACCATCCCTTAAATTTTGCCTTTCACTTTAGCATTATTCCTTTTATTTCTATTAGTTTATTAAAACAATTTAATGCATTTTTCACTTCCATTTTCCACTGCTGCATCATATTAATTTACAAGGGATCCCTTTTTGTTCTCTTCAAAAATGGCAATGACTATGAGACCAAGAATACATTTCCCTGAAAAAGGCAAAGCTTGGGTTTTGTTACTGAACAACAGGCTTTATAGTTAGAAAGACACATTGGTCAGTAGTTTGAGATTTTTATTTTTCTTCTTGAATTCTCTGTAGGCTTATTATTAGGCTGACTTCTTAAAGTTAATTCAAAGAAAGGATCATTACTTTAATAAAGTGTACATGTAACTTGAGTTTTGAGAGAAATGGTAAGAAAGGATATAATGGGATGTGCAGAAATATGAGAAGGAATATAATGGTGAGATTAAGAGCTAGGTAGCAGCCAGAGAATGTAAGGTACCTTTTTTTTCCTTCCAAATTTAAGCTAGATCTTAATTGAAATCTGGAAATCACCAGTGATGTGCAAACTAGTAAGGATAGGAGAGACAGAGTTGACGGGAGTGGAGAATTCTCCTCTTCCATGTTGTCCTGTATGAGAAGTTCAACCCAGTCCAAAAACCACATCACTTAAATCTTCATTTGTTGATGTGATTTTCCCCAGACAAATTCCTAGGGCTACTGTGCTTGCAGTAGGAGCTAATTCATTCTACCTGAACAAGTGCTTTTTCTCAGTAGAAGGGATGCCCTCTTTGAATGCAGGCATGTCAAAAGAGTCCCTTTTTCTACATGATAAACTCTGTTACACATCTATCCTACTGTTTCCAGACATCCTTAGGGCATTTGAAGTGTTTAGTGATGAAACAAATCAAGGCAGTTGGAGAATCACTCACAGACAATTTCAGTGAAGGTAATGAATGTGTGGATGGATGTCTTTTCCTAATTGTACCAAACATGCAAAGTATGACATTTCTATAAATTATTCTTATGATGCAAACTCTTACTGGGTTGTGAAAACTTCCCAAAAAAGCACTAATGTCTATTAGTGGCTTCCATTCCATAAACTTTTTCTCTCAACTCCTCTATAAAGGCAGTATTATGCTTTTCTCTCTTCATCAATAGCAAATAACAGTATTTTTGTAATGAACTCCTAGTGAAAACTAAATGTAAGACTTACATAATTGATGCATTGTATCATGGATCCAAATAAGAAGATGTCCTACATTAATTCATTCCATAGAAAAAAATCTTTACATTTTCCATGAGAACCAAAACCAGAGGTTTTGGGGAAAAAAACTGTATGGTAAAACCAACTATCCACAGAGAAACAGTTTTGATATAAATATAAATATAAAACTCTCTTATTTATGTGTAATTTTAATTGGGTATATCTGGAAGAAAAACTGTATCTGAATTTGGTGTCTTTACTAATAAGATTATGTTGTTTTAAACCATAGTGATCATTAATACTCAGGCCTCTGCTAATTTCCCCATGGAAATGAGTTTCCACCTCCAAGGATTAGTAGAGACTTTGAGTGTTAGCAAATAACCAAGTACTCTTAACATATATTCTATTGGATGCGTTGCCCAGTCATTACCTTGAATTCAAATATTTGCTCATACTTGAAAGTAGCCATCACTAACAAAATAATTCTAAATATAATGCTAATATAAAACCATTCTGGAAGGAAATTTTCCTTTAACTTCAGTGAAAGCAAAATATGCTTACCTGAACTCGTTAAGATTCAGATAAATTATACATATATTTTGGGACTACTGGATTTCTGTAGGAAACAACCAAGTTAGGAAATGGTGGAATTTTTGGTTCAATTTTTTTCTTTGTACAATCATCTTCTGTGTATGTATTGTAGTTCTCTATCACGTCATCACTTGGTACTTTTTCACAGCATCTGTGCTTCATTCAAGGAGAACAGAGACTGTGGTATGGAATGAATAATAGACTTTTAATAACTAAGGTCACTAGACAGAGGAATATTGCTTTCTTTGTTAGAAATCTGGGATGTGTAATCCACAAAGCAGGAAGTTTTGCTGTTATAGTTGTATTTTCGGATCTGGATGCAAACTCCAGCATTTTCTCAAGTACTTGATAGGAGTTTCTTATTTTCCTTCAACTTAGCCTCTGAAATACATGAAATTCATTGTTAGGTCTTATAAAAAATTAATTGAATAATCTTTGTGGAATTTCCTTTGATTTAATACACAATGGAGAACCCTAGGTGTAAGTGAACAGTTTTGTATTTAGTGCAGAAGCTCAAAGGATGAGCTGTAAATAATACATGGTAATGCAACTTCACTGAGGATAGAAATAATTTTAAATGTAGTAATTGCTCATTCCATGCCACTATTTACTGTGTGCCCTGAATGAAGCAGGAGCTCTGTGGAAAGAGCAATATGCAGTCAGAAACTTGAAGTCTGTGTTAGTAAACACAGGGGGAATTAAAGTTGACCAGATCGTCTGACTGAAATTGACTCACATCCACCCACTGTGCTTTACACAGAAAGTTAACATATGCTTCTTTGAACTCATGAATATATAAATATCTTTAGTGTTCTCTTATATAATTGATTCCACAATCTGCCAACAGGTGTTTTAAAAATTCTTTACCCCTTTAGTCCATTTAAAGAATGAAGCAACAAGGAGTCTCTAGATGACCAAAGATTATCTGCAGAATTCTGAATTATCTCAGCATCCTCTCAAATGGTATCAAATCTTCAATACATCTACCACAGAGTCACCTTACACATGAGTTTGATTCATTTCAGAATCACACTTTGTTTTGGGGTTTTTCTGCAGACTTATGATATTGACAAGTATGACAGGATTTCCTCTTGTGCCTCTTCCAACAGATGGATCCTCTTTTTAGCAGAAAGTCTTAATTACTAAATGCATGTATTTGCAAATTTTGTTATTTGGATTCTTTCTTTCTCCATCAATTTTCTTGAAGAATTTTCTTTCTGCCTTCTATGACATCCTTATTCTCCTTCATGTAATGTCATTCCTATAGTACTTCCTAATCTTTGTGTACAGGTCACTCATGAAAGACCAATAAGTAAGTTATTTCATGCTAAGCAGTTTTAAAGAAAAGCCTCATCTTGCCTATATGAACCAATAATTTCTAATATGGACCCATTCAAAGCGTCTTGGTGAAATCCAAATTTATCATATTTATCCCAATTCCTGATCTAGATTTAAAAATCCAATAATTTTGTAAAAAAAAAACCAGAAAATTATTGGATGTCTTGTTTTCTGTAAATTCAGATTTCATATTATCCTTTAGCTGTCTAATGCTGAAAAAACCCCAAACAAACTGCAGTGCAAAACCCATAAAAATAACATTCTTACTGTTTAAGCCCTACTAAGAATCTTACTTGAATGCTAATACAATTTATTTGACAGTTTTCCCTGCTACTTTAATGCATGTATTAATGTGTGTCTTTAATGTGCTGGTGTGTCCCTTCTGTTTGCATCTGATTCTCTTTCATAAAATTATGATCTATTCTATTATGCCTATTTGTATTGCACACATTTCCTTGAAAGTAACCTTGACAAAAAGAAAACAACAGAAAAAAAAAAGATGTGGTTCTGGTGAGTTCTGTGTCTGGCTGCTTTGCTGACTCTGTTGGCTTGATTTCATCAACTGGAATGTTTTGGTAGCAGTTGTCTAAGGGTCAATTTGCTGTAGGGCTGTCCTGTCCTTTTAGATGGCATTTAATTTTCAGTTGTATAAAAATGTTCTGCCTCTTACATGGTGTTCTACAAATGCCTTCTGACATCCATCCTCAATGTCTTTTATGGCAAAGGAATGCCTGGCTCCGCTATGTCTTTATTTATTAGACTGTAAAATATATGCAGTGCATTCTATCCTCTATGTGTGTTTTGCATGTTTATAAATACAGATCAGTTAGTTTCATATTTCTCTGCAAGTCAGAATTTAAATCTCATTCTGTCGTTTATACTCTAATAAAGATAATTGCAGATGTATTCAGGGCAGATTTCCTCGGCCTCCTTTCACTTTACAGTTAATGGTATTTACTTTCTTGGTTTAGCACATATTTGTGAGATATAATAATTATACCACCTGCCTCATTTAATCACTCTCTATTCTTTTTATATATCAGATATTGGTGGAAGTGGCAATGCCTTACTGTGAAAATTATGTATGGATAGGCCCATGAGCTTGAGAGGCTACAATATAAAAATACAGTTTTATATACAAAATTCTGTAAACCAAAATGTGACTTTTTATTTTTCTTTTTGTAACAAATCACTATTTAGAAGGTCAAACTGGTATCTTGTCATTTCCAGAAATCGAATTTTCCAGCCTTTTACCAGCTACTTTAAAGCAGCTGTGTATGTTATAAAATAATTTCATGGAGAGCATTTATTTTCCTCTTCACAGAAGAAAAACTGGTAGAGAAGAATTCTCAATTGTACCTCTAAAATTTTTACTCATTTATTTGCAGACAACTAGAAATCATGCCTTTTGTCTCTTTGTCATCAGATAGAACACCTGCAGATGTTTTGCAATGAAATACTAAATCAAGATGTTAGCTCTGATTCTCTCTTTATTAATAATTAATTTTGTAGTACTAGAAAAAGATGGACCACTCAGTATCTATTAAAGGTTCAAGCTGATGCAGTGGCTTAAGATACTAGAAGCCTACAAAATTTTGTTGCCATCTCTCTTCAAGAGCTTACTTGCAACAAAATAGACATGAAGGATTCAGATGTTCAGCATTTCCAGTGCAAAGTCCAGCAGTTTAGGATAGATTATTCTCAGCAGCTGGATACTGCTGTTGAAAACTGTTTGCATACTTCATTCCTCAAGCATGCACACATGAGATCACATACTGACAGCTGACGTCTGCCATTGCACGAAGGCTCTGTACTTTCTGTTACTTATCTAAAGTAACAGTACACTGATTTAGATCTCTTTTATAGAGATTTAAGCAATTATGGGAGGGGCTCAAGGGGGCTCACATTATTGCCATAGTTCAGCCAGTGGACAGTAATTTACTGAGCCACTACAGCTTCATTAGAGTAGGCACGAAAGCTCGGCTTCTCTGTCTGAAAACCAGAGATAACGTTCCCTCTCAGTTCTCTTGAGGACACTGTGAGGATTAAAGTTTGTACACTGCTTCAAAATGTAAACTACTGCATCAAATGAATCCAGCACTAAAATGATGCCACCGTATGGAAAAGATAAGTGAACTTGTTCAGTCTGCCAAAGAAAGTAAAGCAGCCATGGGCAACAGGAATGCTCCCTCTCTGAGATGTGCAAGTGTGGTGTGGATCTCTAAATACTAGAAAGTCGACAGGAGGGTCAAATCTCTGAGAAAATAAACTAGAACAGACATTACAGCAATGTCTTTTGTCTAATTAGGTGTATGTGTCTTTATTGGGCTGCTGTGTGCATATGTATGCAGTTGTAAAAGATTACTTACGAAATTTTTCTGAAAAATTAGCTGACAGACAGTTTAATATGGCTGTGGAAGTGAAATTAACTCCATGGCCATTCTTTGAACAGCAGAATTTATTTGTCATTTATCAAAGTTTAATATATGCAGCCTGCCTCATAAAGAGTAATAGAGAGGAAAGGGGAGTGAGGGAAAAAAGGGAAGAGTGAAGCATACCACAGATTATGCTTTTGAAACTGTCCCAGCATTACTCTGCTTGCTCTGTTTAAAAAAAAAGATGATCAAAGGACTGAAAGTGCAACATCCTTTGAGAGTTGCCAGGCAAGTGCTCTGTGATGACTGGCTTTTGTGCAGCTCAAGCAGCAGTCTGTTCTGTGCACTATCCGGGCTCTCATTATCGCTCATCTGTCAAACCTGCAGCTGTGAAAAGTGCTGGGGTGAAGGTCAACTTGTAAAGTAGCAGCAGTAGAAGCAGACATGCTCTACTCTTTGGTGAGTTAGTTGTCAGTTCTTATTCTTTTACAAAGTTAATCCCCCCCTCCAGGACTAAATTGGTGATGAATGTTGTTCCCTTCCTTTGCACTCTGACCTGTCCACAGGAGGTGCTAAAGGAAGCTTTTTATTCCCAATTACTCCAAGAACATGGAAACCTGTGACTGAGGGATGATAAATGGATGTAATTTGTCCTTTTGGGAAATTCAGAAGAGTCAGGTTGCACAGCAATTTTTTTTTCAAGATTTAAGAAAAACAAAATCCAGTAAAGATGTATCTGGTAATTTTTTTTTAAACTGTGACTGCACTGCTTTACAAATGGTGGCATTAAAATCAGATTGTCACATAACAGATAGAAAAGAATCCATACATCAACTAATCAGTTCCCATGTGCAAGGCTAATCACAGAGCTTATCCCCCTACTGGCTGATCAAAATCCTCCTCTGTCTTGGTGGAGGACACCTAGGAGTAAATCTCCTGCAAGGTAGTGAGTGTCACCTAAATTTTGTCATTAAAGCCCTATTCTTGCCCTCTCACTGAAATTCATAAAGTAAATAAATATCAGTTGGTAGTCTCCTGCAAATCCTTAGCCAAAGACTAAAATATTACCAGTAGTTAGGGTCTTAAATTTCTATCACCATTTTTTATAGGTTTGGAGTTTTTTGTTGGGTTTTGTTTGGTTTTTTTAAATGGGTTTTTTTTGTTTGGTTTTTTTTTTTTTGTTTAGTTTCAAGTTTTTAAATTTAAATGAAGTTTAAATATCCACAGAAGATTCTTTTTTAAGTGATGTACGTAGTCAGACCGATAATTTCTTTTAAAAGTTTTTCATGTAATATGGTTTGTGGAAAAAAAAAGCATACTACCTATTGACAGCTGGGTATTCCTGATAAAAATATTTTAATCACCTAAAAACTGGAAAGCTCTTTAAATTTCTGGAAGAAACCCAGAGTAGCTTTGATTCTCAAATGCTCCCTTGGGACATTGCAAGTTAAGCCATGAGTTCCCCGTCAGTATTATTAGCTATAGTGAGCTTGTTCCCAGGTTTCTCAAATTTTTTTTGCCTGAATTTTTGGTCACAGGTGTAATGCTGATTCAGTGATACAAAATTACTTACCAACTTTATTTTGATGTTACCACACTGTTCAAGACAATGTTATGAAAATAAGGGGTTTCACTTTATCAATACCTGAATCCCTGATGGAGGTAGCATCTAGCCTGTTTCCTTTCTTTTAGCCATTAATAATTTCAGGTTCTGAGCATAGGTGCTATTCCAACTGGAAATGGGAATCCCTGCTCTCTGAAGAATAGTGTCTCAGGTCCCTGGCATCTTCACCTATCCCTGAAGCCACCTGTGTCAGGTTGGAACTATTTGGGAGCTGGGACTATTTGGGAGTGGGACTACCTTTGTACCACTATTAGGGCTCAGAATTGGTGTTTGAGGTGAAATACCCTTAAAAAACCAAAAAGAATATGTTGTAAAAAACATATTTCTTCACACTAGCAAATTCCACAAAGTTATCCTGATGTTAACTTAAGTCTGTCTGAAAAGATTTCTTGGACCCCAGATAGATTTTGTGAATAAAAGTCCACAGACAAATTGCCCTGGAGAAAATTGTTGCTAAGTGCTTTCACTTAGGATATAGAAAATAAAGCATAAAGTCCCTTGTTCCTCAGGCTAGAAATGGATTAGAAACGAAAATTTCATGCATGCTATGAGTATCAGCCCTCTGATATTGGCCATCTCTCCCAAAACTCTTGAAAGCCGGTTTTGTTCACATCAGGAACTGAACACAAACTACAGAAATCTGACATTTATCATAAGATGAAAACCTTGTTTTCCATCCAACCATATACTTCAGGGAAAAGAGACAGCAAGAATTCATCTTTATTTTTTGTATATAAATTGAGAATGAGATACATTAAAGAACTATTTTACTAGATACTTCTGTGGGCTTTGGAGTGGTCAAGAGATACCATAAATGTTGTCCAGAACTGAAGTAGGAAAATCACTTTAAAATTTATTTTATTTAAGCAAAACTTATGCTATCAAAGCTAGCTCTTTCTGAGCAACTGAAGTATATAACACATTCTGGCAAAATCTTGAAATAAAATAAAGCAACATGGCTCCTTCAGATCTAATGGAGTTGAGCTGCTTTGTACCAAGTCAGCAGCTGTCACCTGTGCCTGGTGCATTTCTGTGGTTTGGTTTGGATATTTGGTCTGTCACAAAGTTGAGGTGTGATGTGCTAATACAGAGTTTGTCTTGTCAGCCAAGTTAGACTGAGCAAACAGCTTTGTGTGAGAACTTCAGGGAACAGCTCCACAAATTCCCCAGGGTAGCTTGGAAAGTAGAGTCCTTCTAAGGGTGAACTTGGGTGTTCATGAAACAAAAATACAACACATATTAATTCAAAATTATCTGATCTTTTCCTTGTCCCACTGAATGAATTGGATGCTTTTTTTATTTCAATATTTTGTCCTGAAGATTCCTTTTGCTGGAAGAATAATGAGGAACCATGGGTGTGGTATTTTGAAGTCTTGCACTATCCCTGTCTGTGCATCACAGTTATAGTTACTGTCAGACATCTGCCTCATCAAATATCTCAAGGAATGGTGGCTTAAAATGATTTTTGCTGTTGTACAGAGTATTTATTTAACTGAATAATTACAGCCATCTTTATAAGGGCAGTCCAAGTACAAAATGCCTCTATCTGTGCAAAAGCCAATCAGTAATTTACAGGTGACATTATTTTTCTAAGTGAGAGTTTTTTCTGATATTCCTTTGCATTTTCCTTTACAATAAAATCACGGTAAGAGGAATATTAATTAAAGATCATAAATTAGTTAGAGTGAAAAATCTACTTAAATTCCTTTAGTCCTAATTTTAGAGATATTGAATCAATCTGCATTATTTTAAGTGGTAGCTTTCTTTTAAGGCCTTTCATTTATTTATCTTAAGTACAGTTTTAATTTCTTCAGGATTTTATGGGGAGATACAGTGCCATTAAAGTGATCTGATAAAAATTTAAGAAAATATAAAACCCAAAATAACTTTGTTTTATTGAAAATGAAAATATATCAAAGTGATATGGTAACAGTCAAAGCTTAAAATATATAATAAGAGGCAGCTGAACTTCAGCAGTTTACTATCAACATGTTGGGGGTTTTATTAGCTATATGAATCTCTCATATAGCTACAAAAATAAAGCTGCAGCTGTGAATGCAGTGAACTATCCCACCATGTAATTGCAATACCACCATGGGTATGTGAAGCCTTGGGAGACTGATGGAAGTTGTTTCTTGATCTCAGTCGTTGCACTTTTATTCTGAAGTTTGGTATGTGAAGTGTTAGAGAGTTTAAAGAGATGTTTGTCACCATAAGGAATTCCTCCAAATGCTAAAATATCAGGTGAGGTCAAGCATTCTTACACATGAAATATGTTATTTTGGTCTTCTGTAAAGGGTGGCTGCAGAAGAAAGGATGGAACAGCAGGTTTAGACAAAATATTATGCAAAATGATTTCAAGTGGCTAGACTTGGAACAGAGTGTTAGTGTGTCTGGTGCCTTAAACATCTGGGTGTTGAACCCTTATTTGAGCCTCTGATAAACAGCATGTGCTTCACGCATATTTCAGCAAATTTTTCTGCCTTTAAAAGGGAAAGCAGTGGGAATAAGGTTTCAGCTCTTTAAGTGTTATTTCCCTTTTACACCATATGTGAAAGTGCCAAAAAGAGAATGGCCACAATAAGGCCACTAGTTGAAGGTTGCTTTCAACTAGTTCTTGTGCAGCAATCACTGTTGCCAATAAATTAATCATGTGATGCAGTACAGAACCCTCTATACAAAAATAAGAAAACTAAAGATTACACTGAAATCATGGATTCTGCAATAAATAATTGCAGGTAAGCATTTATTTATAATTATAGAACCATATTTATGGATTTACCTCATCACACTTATATAAATCTAGTGTGTTATCTCTCTCCAATCCTAATCTTTTCAGAAAGAAGAAGAAAGGTTCTGTATTTATGGAGAAACTATATTTCTTACAATAATGTTATTGCAAAATAATTTGGTAATGACCTTCTGCATATTTCGATTCACCCATAAGAAAAGCATAACTACCTCTGCAGGCTGTTTATATTTTATATTTTGTTGATATTATTAACAAATCTGTCTGTTTATGGACAAATTCCACCATTTTTCTCATGTCTTCTGAATTCGTAACCAAGGTAAAAACTATCTTCATCAAATATGAATGAGTCATCAAGGTGTTGAAATTTTAGAGTATAGTGATGAGCCTGAAATAAATAAAGAACAGAATTGAATGTAGACACTATTTTAAAACCAATTTCAGGATTTTTTTTGTGGTTTTATTGTAAATAAAAAATAAATACTGTATTTTCAAAAAGACTAGTAAGGTATTTTCTTGATATTGCAATTTGGTAACTGTTAAATTTTTCAAACATGGAACATTTGTGTGATCACTCCTGCAGTTCTAAACCACTGCTTTAGTTCTGCTAAAAGAGACAGTTTTCCAAGAAGAAATGAAAGCACTTTTTAAAAAACTGTCTTAGAAAACTAAGACAGGAATTTTCCATCTCTACCATGTCATAGATCATTGTTAAACTCATAGGAATCAGAGAAAAAAGGGTTTTGGTTTTTTTTTTTTTTTTTTTTGTTGCCACCACTGTTGCTGAAATATTGCTGAGGATCTCCTCATGATATCGAAGTTTCTCTCTGGGTGCCATTTGTTACTTTTGCAGAACTATGTGGGCACAAAAGCATGACTCATGCTGACTTCAGGTCACCCTTTGCCAAATGCAGCTGGACTTTGCCAGGAATTGTTAATTGGTGCTTGGAGTTATTGCTACGTGAATAAAGCTGGGGTATTCATAGGCTGACTGGCTAATGGGGAATATGCTCTGTGAGATAAAGGATATTTGATGACAACTGCACACAGTTGTGTGAATAATGATATTTTTTGGGTTCTAAGGCCAACCTAAATCATTTGTTTGAAAAATGTTGAAGTGAAACAGTAAAAGAAAAATAGAAAAGGTCTTTTACCTGACCAAAAGTATTTTCCATAGGAAACAAACCTGTGATTTGTTTGGACCTCATTCCTCCTCCCCCTTTTTGTTTTTCGGAACAGTGATTTGCTGATAGATAAAATTCTGCCAAGCAATGTTCAATGCCAATACAGCTGGAAAAGCCTTTATTTATACAGAACATTAACTAACCACATATAAATACTGCTAGATACAGCTCTTTAAGAGTTGGTAAAGAATTGAGATTTTAGAGCCAAGTTACTGAGGGACTTTTGCTAGCTCATTGTCTATATCCAATAGATTCTTCAGCAGCAGTCCCTGGATTCCTCTCTAATGAAATGTACATTCAACTAGATGATCAACACACAGAGGCTGGTTTTGCTGGCACAGTAGATCTGTTTAACCACCACATGAAAATACACTCACTAAAGCCTCTTTTATTTTTACAATAAATTGACTGAAAATAATTTGTGCATCTATCTCTCCCTCAAGGTGAATATGAAGCCCACAGAGGACACCAACAATGACCAGCTGCTTGGACAATGCAGCTTGCCTGTCCTCAAGAGGCTCTATGAGGTTCTCTTTTATGTAGGCTACCCTATTCCATATCTTGAAGACCTCTGCTTCCTATGTTGACTGTGTGAATCTTCCCTTATTCATACATTCATTCTTTTCAGCACATTTTCAGTTTTATTATCCCTGCTTATAGTATCTTGCTGTTTAAATCCAAGCCACTTCTACTTCTGTCTCCAACTCTCTCTCTTCTTCAGTCAGGGAATTGAATTTCTTGCTCTTCCTCTCAAGTACTGAGTTCCTTCCTCCTTTCTGACTTTACCTTTAAACCCTCTTTTTTTGTAGTTTATGAGACATTCTGGCCAGAATATTGTTATATTGTATTTTGATTATGTTTCATCAAAATAAGTGGCGCTGCAGAAATATAGTTTGCAAGGGGATGCAAATACCTTTTCAGCTTTTAGTAAAAATGTACCCAGAATCAATTAAATTCTCCTTTTTTTGATTGCTCAGAATATTTAGAAAATACAGATGTCAGAATATTAATGGCATGTGCATTCATATTCTTAATTTTAGTTCCCTTCATTATTTAAGTTTCTTTCAGAACACGAAGTGGAAAATGTATATAAATGTAAACTAGTTATCTTGAGATAGTTTTCAGAATTTTTAGCATTCAGTCAGCTTTAAAATCCCATCAAAGGTCAAACATGCACATTTTTATGTCATAGAAGAACCTACTTAACATTTAAATTCTGTTCTTTAATTTTTTTTCAACTATCGCATTAACAATGTCATTTAAAATAAAGCCCTGCCTTTGGATACTACTTAACACACTTTATAAAATGGATATTTGATCAATAAATATTCTAAAGGCAGGAGCAAATTTCTCTAACATGCATTAAGAAGATTTCCATGGGCTGAAGCTCACACAGATGCTGCTGTGGAAGCAGTGGCACATGGTGACTCGATGTGCACAAATAGCTCCATCATATCAGACAGCTTTCCACTCCTTCATGGCCTATCTGATGCCAATGCAGCATTAAGGTGAACTTGAACTCCATCTGTTTTCAAAATTGATGGTTGCTTTTATTTACAAGTAGCAAGCTAAATATCTGCAAGATATTTATACCACAACATGCTTTGGAGTTTTATGCAGCCTGGCCTCTCTAAACCAATCTTTGTGCCACTTTCAAGACGTAGAATTACTTCAGCTGCTACAAGATACTTCCAGATATGCATTACCTTGGACAGTGAAAAAAGCAGCAATTAATGCTGATACCACTCCTCCAAAAAACAAATTGACTAGGGATGAGTTCTAATAGTGATGGAAACTCTTTTGCCTCCACAGGACCCACCAATGAGCAACAACCAAATGAACTTTTAGGATTAGGGATTGACTGTGATGTTAATGCATGCATACTCTGTATGCATGTTTAACTGAGATCTAGAACACAATTGTCCCTGCTGGTCCCCTTCAGGACCTACATGAGAACATCTAGAGTCTGAATTCCTTAAGTTCAGGAAGCAGGAAAAAGCAATAACCTTAATTATTTTAATTAATCTTAATTAACAGCAACAGTCTTAATTGTAAGTATATACTACAAACCCCATTGCAAATAGTTTAACAGAAATGTCAGCACAGGTCTTCCTAATTCATCCTTTATTTCTATACAACTCTCTTTTCCTCATCTTGGTCAATATGAGGTCCTATTTAGTTTCCTATCCTTTGCAGCTCCTCATTTGGCCTAAACTATTTTTACATCATCTCTGTGTGTGACTGCTGCTCTTTCCATGAACAAAGTTCTTTTAGCAGGACAGCTGACCTTCCATTGAGATTGAGGAAAATGAGGAAATAAAAGAGAAATAGGCAAGCTCCACACAACAGACAAAGCACAGTGTTTGTCACTCCTTCTGACAGCAGGTGTCTTGAGCCACTCTGCCCTAAATAGAAGGAAGGATAGGATCCCTCCCACTTAAAATGAAAGAAAAGGAGCAGAGAACAACATGAATATCTCACATATATAATGTAAAAGACTGTGAAAATTTTAGTCTGCCAAGCTGTCCTGCCTTAGAGAAGTATCCAACAGTATACAATAAAATGTTCAGTGTGCAACCTGTAAATCTGAAATAGCTTCAGATGGGAAACCAGAGGGTGTTGTGGGGTGAGAAAAAAAGAGAGATGCATATAGGTTATTTTAAAGAATGCAAAACTATAATGGAGATATCATGGAGTATTCAAATGGTGCAATATATAGCTAATTTCCTTTTCAGAAACATCTTGGGGTAAAATAAAGAATTTCATCTCCACCACTTGGTTTCTAATCCTGAGATTAGAGAGTGCCCTGATTTTTGTCAGAACAAACTTGCTAAATCATGGGAAGCATATGCAGACACTGGTTGATAAACCAAGAATGAAAATTGTTACTGTGGATTATGGGACTGGAATTTAGGAGTCTAAATTCCAATTCTTAACCTGCTAAACTAAAAAGGGTATTCTATGAAGTGAGAAGGACTGCAGGTCAAAAATGCTCATCAGTACAAGGCTCATCAATTATTCAAATACAAGCTTTAAATCATACATAATTTTCATCCTAGCCTTCTAGGAATGGTTTCAATAGCAAACTAAAAAGACATCTGGGAGGCAGCTTGATACTTATCAGGAAATAATGTTCTAAAGTTAAAAAATAAAGGGCTGAAATGGAATGGTCAAAACTTAAGCTGATTTGACCTTGAAAGGGAAATGAAAACATGTAAAGCAGAACAAAGAGAAGTGCCATGAAGAATTTATACATTGTTGATGGAATAGGAAGTAAAGAGACTTAAGTATCATCTAAATCTTTGTCCAAAACTGAATTAATACTTTCCTATAATTCTCTGTGAGAAATTTTAGTGCACAGTAGACAGACATCATTAGAGAAGACTTTGCTCTGCTTTTCTGGATTAGTAAGGGAATTGCCAGTCCACATTACACAAAACTATAATTTGTCAAATAGACCTCAACCCCACATGACCTGACGAACAGAAATGTGATGCTTATGCTCAAGAAACAGGAAGATATTCCTGTTTCACAAACACAAGATATTCTAAATAAACTGCAGGCTCACATCTCTGGTAACAGTAATAAAAAAAGTCTTTGAAACTTGTTTTAGAGGTGATAATAAAGCTACAGATTTAAAAGAATAAAGGGATAGGGTGAACCACACATTTTTTGAAAGCTGTGTATAATCTTTTCTAGCTTTCTGCTCTTGTGAACTACTGGCTTTTCCTGGTTTTAGAGAATAATGATTCAACAGAACTAATCTACTTCAGGGAGGTTTTTTATATGATTCTGCATCAGAATTTACTTATTCTAGAGAACTCAGTTATGGTGGACAAGAAATTGGTTCATGTGGAGAAAAGCTCTTGCATACTTTGGAAGAGGAATTGCTATGTTGAAGAAATACTACTAAAGGGAGTTCCTCAAAGATCAGCTTTGATACTAGACTGAGCTAATATTTTCATGTATTATCTTGGCAGATACAAAAATATTTTAACACCATTTTTCTGATGACACAAAGTTATCAGACTTTTTCAAAGTAAAGGGTAGTTGGAGGAGACACAAAGGAGTTGGATGACCTTGAAAGCTGAAGCAATGGTAATGGGATAAAGTACAGTAGTGCAAAGTCATGCACTTTCAGACTAATGAAAAAAGATTCCTCTATGAATTGGAGGATTATGAGTTGAAAATAACAAAGGAATAAAAAACATAACTGAGTTAATACAGAACAGGGAGAATATAGGCCATTATACAATGTATCTGGGAAAAAATGAACATCCTAATCTCAGGAAACAGAGTTTGAGGCATTTCTGAGAGAGATAAGGACAACTCTACCTAGACTATCATGTGTAAATAAACCACTCATGTTCAAGAAAGCCCAGTTGAAACTGCTTTAAAAAGGGGGAGATCTGTAGGTAGATAGCAAATCTATTTTATATGACCAAAAGAATTTAACAAGTTCACTTTAGTAAGTGAGAGGTAAAAAGGAATGGGACTCGTGTCCAGGAAAAGAAAAAGCATTACATGTGTATAAGATAGTCAATACTTGAAAATTAGCCTAAAATTAGAGCCATCAAAGGAATGTTTTTCTAAAATATTCTTACAGTATAAGAAACTTTATTGGCTTAAAAATACAGCGTACACATAAATGATTGAAAAGTCTTCATAACATTGAGATATAAGAGTAGGGGACTGGATGCAGTGAGCAGTACTTTGGTTTTGTGTTGGTTGTGTATCAAGGAAGTGTCGGGAAATCATCTTACTAAGGTGAAACTGACTTTGAAAGAAACTGGAGTTGTTGAAATCCTGCACAGACCACAGACAGACCATTTGTAAATTTATATTAAAGGAACGTGCTTTTAAATTTACTGGAAGGTTCTTACCTTCAAGTATAAAATCAATAGGTCTTGATACTTACTCTAGCTCCCTGTGTAGAAGTGTTTCAAGTTTCTGAGAGCATGATATAGAGTCATGAATGCACAGGACCATTTGGGTGTAAAACCTCGGGCTGTTGTTTGAGTCCACTCCACCAGCTATGGACCCTGGCCCGCACAGCCTTACATGGGTGAAAGTAAAAGACAAGAAGTGCTCTTCTCCACGTGGGGATGTGTCCTGTTTATTGGCTTGGGAAAGGACACCTCAGACTGTGGCAACCCCCAGTAGAAAAGAGAGCATTTCCTTATTGCAGGGGAATTTATACCCAAGGGAATGGGGTGGGGGAAGAGGACTGCCTCCAATGGGATACCATTGAGGAGGGGCGAGGGGAGGGGTAACCAGGGGAAGAGACCACCAGGGGTACAGGGCAGTGGGGTGGATGAGGGAGAAACCATGTGATGGGTGAAGGGAATAATAATCCATGTGACATAACATTGCAATACAACATTTGGGCAGTAAGGGATCTGTAAAGATCATCTAGCTCAATGCCGTTGCCACTGGCAGGGATATTTTTTTACTAGATCAAGTCCCTTCATTTCAATAAAGTCATTCCAATATGAAGAAGATCACAAAAGACAGATGACCAAATAGAAGAATTTAATTTAACTGTTCCAGAAAGCAAAATACTGGCAAGAATCTAGCAGGTTTTCTTGAGATACAGAAAGGGGGGGATTATCCGTTCTCCATTTTCCGTGATGGAAATTTTAAGTATTTCTTACTGGAGTTTAGAATGTAATTTCTAGTGGCAAAAGTAGTTGAATACTGGAAGTAATTAACCAAGAGTTTTGCAGAACCTCCATCACCGGTACATCTTTAAGCGGGGCAAAACCAACATCTGTCAGAAACAAGACAGCTATAAAATATCCTGAGTTTAGATAGGGAAATGGAAGGAAGCACAAAACCAACCTTTTATGACTCATCAGAATCAATATTGCTTTAACTCTACTTTCAGACTTTGAGATGCATATTTTAAAAAACATTTATGTTCATATTCTGCAGAGCAGATATTGCCAAATAAGATTAAAAGAGATTTTCTGAAAATGACAATTTTTATTGTGAAACATTATTTGTTCTGTATTATGATAAGAACCAAACTACAAATTAAAGAAATGTAAGTTTATTATATCATCTTATTTTATATAAGATTATTTTGTACAGCTGGTTGATATAATTAAAAATTGAAAACATTAAATTTGAAGAATGATCACAAGAGACAGCAACAGCAGGCTGTCCTTGTTCATTGAAATTGTCCATCTCATGCAATCTCGCTGTCTCCTATCTTTCCTTCTGCTCATAATACTATTGTTAAAGTTTTTCACTTGTATCCCAAATGTGGAAAATGTATAAAAGGTACAAATACAGAAGAGGCAATTATATGAGTTTCAAGTTGTTTACAGAGACATTAATACAGAAATTATTACTGGTATAATAGTAGTTGCCTGTGTATTCCCTTTCAAGTGTCTCAGAATAAACACTGAATACATTAATTATTTTGTCTCTAGAGATAAAGTAAATTTCATCTTGCTTTACAAGAATTAAAAATATTTTTTTAATATTTAATTTAATCCTACTTTACACTACAATTACCCAAGCTTTAAAAAAAAATAAATAAAAGCTGATGAATTAAGGGCAGCAATTATCAATGTACATGACACTTGTTAGATTTTCAGGCACAGTTTATTTTGTTCCTAAAAGTGCATGAGAAGAACAAATCCTTCAATCAGTCAATCAGTGCACTTACTGAATTGTCCCTGAACTTCACTGGAAAAATAAAATGCAATGATGGAAGTTACAGTATGGGTCTGATGGTCTCAACCTAGACTAAATCATTGTTTCTTATTAATTTCTGTGATGTTTCATACCTGAAATATAGAACTTGGCATCTTCGGTTCATTATTCTTTATTATTCTAGTCCTCTGACTCCAGACAGTAGCATCCATTCTCATATCTCTAAAAGGCTAATTTGTCCATGTGTGCTTTTGGCAAAATACTCCTAAACAGATGAACACATTTTTGAAAGTGAGTTGTTAATTGACATTGTATAACTGCGGATATCGCTTATTGGGTAAAAAGTCTGAAATGGCTTAGCTTGTCTGTTTGATATGCTACGATCAAACTGTACCAAAAGTGCTTATAGCTAATTAAAGTAAAGTAGCACTTTTCCATTACAGAGATTTTTCTACTTCTCCCAATTTATTTTTTTTTTAAGTTTTGTGCATTGAAATGAATAGAATGACTCCTGTTGTTAGGAGGAAGATTGTTCACAGCCTTGTCAATAGATATGATCTTTTTCCTTCTCTTTCATCTTTTGAAGTGTCAGTCCATGAGACTATTTAGCTAGAGTATTTCACTTTTCAATATTTAATCTTTCTATTTTTTAATTCTTCTTTGAATTTTTCTTTTACTTCTTGAATTCAAAGATTCATTCACATTAAAAAACAGCCTTGGACTGCACCATATGTATTTTTTAACTTCCCGTGCAGTTTTCTAAATCTGTTTGTTTTATTTTGCTCCCAGTTCCAGGTCTCCTACCTATCTTCATATCATTCTTTGGTGGGTTTTTTTTTTCCTGATTTTTTTCAGTTTTTGTTGTTTTTGTTGTTGGGTTTTTGTTCAGTTTTTTGGTTTTTTTTTTTTTGGTTTTTTTTTTTTTTTTTTTTTTTGTTTGTTTTTTAAATTAAGGTTCTCTAACAGTCTAAATTAGACTGGAAAATCCCTAGTGTTGAAATCTTTCTTTCTTTGAAATATACTCTGCTTAGCTGATGTTTGGTGCTGTATGGGGATTTTAAGAGCCAGCCATTAGTGTTATTATGTAACACTAAATTGGATGCTTATTTTTTGTGAATGAAATTCATGTCAAGGGGTGAGCATCTTCAGAACAATTCATGAGCAACAGAAAACTCTCTGAGGCCCTCACAAAGCAGCTGATGGGATAGGTAAGCACTTACACAGCTGCTTTTCTGTGGCATAAATCTACTTTTTACTTGCACAAAAACATTCTAAAAATTATGTCTTTACTTTAACCTCAGCATAGATATATTGATATAAATAATTACAGCTACATCTATTTCAGTGTCAAAGATAAATACGCATCACAAAATTCCCTAAGATGCAGCAAGGATTCATTTGAACTTAAATTACCTATAAAATATTTTGGTGCAGATTATGACTAGTTACAGTTACTACATGTAGTAACGTAGTAACTGTTTGTGCATCACTCGGAGTCATAGTTTACCAAAGAATTTAAAGTATGAATGCTTCTAAATGCAATAGTAAAATTCGTCAGTGAATAAGTTATGGGTCAGTGAATAAATTATAAGGTCATAATGCCGTTATCATATTTTATCTCTTTTGTTGTTTTTTTTCTTTCAGCCTCATTTCAATTAATTATTACATTTACAACTTACCTTCAAGATATCTCTTTGAGTTGAACTTACCATGTGACAGACGATGCATGATGGAAACCTGTTGGGAGGTTTAGTTTACTCAGTCATGGAGCTAATGCAGAATGTGAGTTTTTTTCTTAACAACAGTGTTAACAAGAATATGAGGTTTTCTCTCTTTCTTAGTAACAAGTGTGGTACACTGCCCTCACATGCACAGGTGCTCTGTAATTTGCCCAGAAAACCAGCAGGTTGGTTTGTACAATTCAGGACATTTTTTTTAAATTCAGTAATTCTAAATCACTCCCATAGGGAAGATAAGGATAATACTGTCAACTTGTTTTTCTCTGGGAAGGTGGTCTGAGTCAGGAATTAATCACAAAATCAAGGCACTTGGCCTTGAAGAATTTCACACAATCCCACCTCTCAAGCCTGTCAAGGCTACTCTGTATGCATCCCT
Source organism: Serinus canaria (assembly GCF_022539315.1). Lineage (NCBI taxonomy): Eukaryota > Metazoa > Chordata > Aves > Passeriformes > Fringillidae > Serinus > Serinus canaria. The sequence goes on from NC_066315.1 coordinate 126,056,148, forward strand.
TCCCTGTGCTGTGAGCAACACCACACAGCTTGGTGTCAAATATAAACTTGCTGAGGGTGAGCTCAATCCCACAGTCCATGTCGACGACAAATATGTAAAAAAGTATCTTTCCCAACACTGGTCCCTGAGGAAAGCCACTTGTCACTGATCTCCATTTGGGCATCAGGGCTGTGGGCCACAACCCTCTGAGTGTGAACATCCAGCCCATTCTTTATCCATCAAGTGACCTGGCCAGCAAATCAATGTCTCTCCAGTTTAGAAGCAAAAATATCATTTGGGACATACTCAAATACCTTACACAACTCCAGGTGGATAATGTTAGTCACTCTTCCCTGCTTCATCATTTCTGTAATCAATCACATCAGAAAAGGCCACCAAATTTGTCAGGTATAATTGTCCTATAGTGCAGCCATATTGGCCATTATCAATCACCTCCTAATTTTCCATGTGCCTTAGCAAGCTTCCAGGAAGATCTGATTCATGATGTTGTTAGGCACCAAGTGAGACTGATATGATGGATACTGACTTAGCCACTTCTTCTGCCAGTTGCCTCTGGACCTCTGGATGAATCCCTTTAGGTCCCACAGACCTGTACACATTCAGGTTCCTTAGGTAGCCTTAAACTTGGTCATCTCCTTCTGCCATGGGTCCAGAATTAAACAAGTAGAGCTCAGTCTTACTAAACGAAGTTGACTTTTGTGCTAATGTTGTTCACAGGATTTCCAATCAGCTCAGAGCAAGACTGTGCATGCCCATAGACTATTATTTACTATGTTGCACCAACATAATATACCTGTGGGGTGACAGGTTCATTGGCAATCAGCCATTTCAACCACAAAAAAAAAGAAAAAGGTTTTTTTTTCTATTTCTTTTACTAAACACAAAGCTGTACAGTGCAAACACTGGGACTCAAAGTTTGCTGAAGGAGAGGGAGTGTTACTGACCCTTCCTGTGGTAGGCAAATTTCTGGTTCTCTCTGCGGGCATTAGTACCTGAAGCAAAGTTCATTTTATTTATAGTTAAAGGCTGGCAAGTGCTGTGTTAAATGTGTAATGGCTTTCACAATATCTTTAGGCTTGTTGAAAACAAGACTGCATTGTTAACCCAGAACTGAAAGCATGTCTTGAACTGACTAGGGCTCTGACTGTGGCTTACTTACATGAAAAATTACTGCACAGGAAGCACATTCCTCTGTAGCAGGGTGGAGTGTGTGGGATGTAATTTGGAAAGTCTGTATTAAATTCCTGCTTCACATGATTTCCCTGAAAACGTTATCGGTCTCCACTAACTATAGAGTCCTGAGGAGGCTGAACTGGAACAGCTGAATACTGTTTTGTGAACAGTCTTCTAGCTCCATCTGTGCACATCTTCAGCAGGGCAGATCTACTGGATACCAACCTGTGCTAAATCTGAGCAGCCGAATTAGTGCAAGACTAAGTCCAGACTCTCCGGACCACAGTCAGAGCAAAGCCCCACACTGACATGGCTGTACAGTGCAAGAGCCAGAGCTGGTTGGAGCCTTGCTGGGGATGTGTGAGGGTGGCTGAACTCCAGGGTTGTCCAGTCATGATGCTACAGCCATGACGCCGCACCCATGATGCTACAGCCTTGCCCTTCTTGCATGTCAGAAGTGTCTTCTCACAAGGCCTTCCACGGCAGGTGCTTCATCACACAGTCAAATACAATGGGAAAAGTAAATACTGAGCATATCCTGATAATTGCTTTCTCTTCAGAAACTGTGTGAGGGCAAAGGAGAAGAGAAAGGACTACTTGTTTGAATGATATTCGTGTTTGCATCTTGTCTAAACTGTGCCATTAAATCACAGGTTCACAGAATGGCCCAGGTTGGAAGGGGCCACAGTCATCACCTGGTCCAACCTTCCTGCTCAAGCAGGGTCATCCCAGAGCACATAGCATAGGACTGTGTGCAGACACATATGAATATTGACAGTGAGGGACACTCTACAACCTCTTTATTTTTCTCCAAATATTTCCTTCTTTAAACTTTATTAATAAAGTAATACTGCAGTATTTCTGCAAGTTCAGAAGTCATGAATTTGGAATACAACAATAATACCAATAACAGTAAAAAGCTTTACAAAACCATTTTCTATAAATCTACATATAACACACCATTTATAGTACTCAGATGGACTGCCACAACATTAATTATACAATATTTTGCAGTACTGAGAAAAAGTTATTGTTTTAACTGTTCAATTTCTTAGATGTGTATATGGTAAAGGTGTAAGGAAGTAATTTGAAACTGATGAAGTTCTTTTTCATTGAAAGTGATCCAGTATCACTTTGAATGTTCTTTTACTGCTATGCATTTTTCTTCCAGGAACCACATCAACTTGGTGCTAATTGATCACTGTTTTCCTTCTTTTAAATCACATCTAAATTTTTAATAGCAAGTTATTTTCCATTGTACAAAATCTGGTTACAACATGCAAAATTAATGCCAAAGGCCAACATTTAATTATGATGTGCTGCTAGCAGCATCTCTGGTGTAGTATTGGAATCTTGTAATTTTTTTTATGGTTTAGTTTCTTGTGGGTTTTTAGAATCAACTTTATCTGTCAAAAAGTAGTTTAAGTGTTCTCACTAATATTTGTGAGCTTCTGGCTAAAAAAATACTATTTTATTTAGTGCTTTGTAAAGAATTGAATGTTGCATCTAGAAAATGTAGAACATCTGTAGCTTTGAGAATTCATTACATCGAACTATCCTATTTCCTACTTTTCTAAAATCTCACCTTCACAAATCAGCATTCTGCAAGTGAAACACAACTGTCCTCACAACTTTCCTTCCTGGATGCAATCCTTACCAAACAGTGAGGTAGATATGCTAAAAATGGGCTAGTCATCCCAGTTTCAGAGAAAAGCCTGGTAAAATAATATTTAAGAACATGGAATAGCATTAAAGGTAGCATGATTGTGTTTAATGAAAAAAATACAATGACATTTCAATTTTAAACTGTGGTGTGTATTTTCCTTAATCTAATACTTTTGGCTATGTGGTTAACAGTGTAGTATCTTTTGAAAGGTATAGAAATTGTAGAAATTTCCTTTCAAATATTATTTGTGTTCAAATGGATCTTTGCTGGCATTAAAATGTTATCTCTTCCAGAGCTGCAGGGAAAAAGTCAGGACATTTTATATCATTAGAATCTGCACTCTCATCTTCTCAGAGAGGCTCAGAACACTCTGCTTCCTGAAGAAACCAAGATTTTAAAATGTTAAAGTCATGAGTTATTATTTTTCAATGAAAAAAACCCAAAAAATGCCTATGTATAAAACATTTGAAAGGTATGTGTTCTGCATGCATAGAGAACAAGTGCAAAGTTATAAAATTTTTATCTACACTTTTTGGGGAAGATTTGCATAGCTTGTAGCTTATCCACCTCAAAACTTCTGTTTGTAATCTTTTACTATATGCAGTGCTATCTTGTATTCTCTAGTCATGAATCATAAAATGCATTGAGATAGAAGTGACAAATTTCTAAGTCACATGGAAACTATAGTCCTCATTTCTCTTGCTCACCTCATTTTCCCTCTGCTAGTATATCTATCTCAGGTTAAACTCTGAACATTTCACAGCTCTGAAAAGCTTCAAACAGCTCCCATTTTTGACTCTCAGAGCAGGATACTGTAAGGAAACAACATTCCTCTTGAACAAATGTGGAATTTTTTACTTACTGCTTACTTCCGAACTTGAGCTTTCCCAAAATCTAAGGTAGAGAGACCTTGTTCCAGGAACACTTTCTTTTTACAACTAATATAAAAACAGTTGAAAGATATTTGTCATAGAAAATATCTGAAAGTCACCCATTTTTATCTTTTCATTGTTAGCATTTATGCAAACACAAATTTCAGGTGCATGGAGGTAGGAATATTAATTTAACTATGGCACTCAAAGTAATTTCTGTGCATCACACTTTGCATTGTGGCACAGCTGTTAGTGTGAAAGAGTTGCATTATGATGTTGCAAGAAACCCTCCAATGACTTATTCAGTCCTCCATTTTTCAAGTCATGAATTTTATGAAGATGTAGGATCCAGAATGACTGATTTTACAACATAAAGGTAGAGACTGGATTTTTTTTACAGCAGAAAAGCATCTAAAATGACATGCTTTACACACCCCTTGTTCTGTTGGTGCTGGAAACCAAGCTATTTGCTGTTTGTTCAAACTGTTTTGCCTTTTTACTAGCACAGTGTAATCATTGAAACATGAGGATTTAAATGTATCCAAGCTCATAAATGGTTCCTCACATCTATTTCAGAGCAAGCTATCAAGTTTTCAAAAAAATGACTTGTTCATCTTGAGAACCTTAGTACAGATAAGACAATAAAATTTCAGTTAGTATTGCCACATTGAACCTTATAAATGGCACTTCGGTACATAAACTTGTTCTAAATCTTGTATGCAATAAAAGAGAAATTCAGCTTGAAAAAAAGTGTAATTTTTCTCCTGTGTAATCTTGTTTTCTTTATGAAAAAGATGTTACTGCATTTGGAAAATTAACATAAAACTAGTAGATTTATGTGGGCTTTAGATTATATATAGACCTCTAACTTTCTGTGCAGAAGTGAATTTCCCTCTGTGGTAAATAAATAATATCTCCCATGTCAGCTTGATATGTGCCTAGCACAGCAGGGACTTGATTCTGATTAATGACTGCAATATTGTTTGTTTCATTTTGCTTTTGCTGCTAATCAAATAATATGAATATATTTTACTGTTCTCTTCCTAGTCATAGAAGAAGATCCACATCAAATGAAATATGTTCTATTTTAACCATTAAGTCACACAGAATGGTAAAATCATAAGCATTGCTGGTTGATAGGTGCTTTCAGACTATTAATTTAAACAAATAATATTTAGGTTAATATCCAAAATGTGTTGATACACTTTATCAGCTAGTGAATGAAATAGAGTCATTCAGGAAAGTTTATTTCCTCTCTAGTTTATTCAGACATGCTCTCATGACTGTTTTTCTGGTATTCTTCCATCTTTGTGATATACAGAATGTGATCCTTCCAGCAATCCTGCCTTGAAGAAAAAAGCCCATATGTAAAGTGGTAAGGCAGATGTGACACAGGGACTTCCACATTTTCACCTCTAACACTAGTGCTGTTCTCCCTCTTCTCAATGAGGATACAATCTTGGCACAGAGCTCCTGGCTGGTTCATTTCGTCAGGGGTGAGCCTGTCAAGTCCAGGCTGTGCTGACATACTGTGTCCACACTATCTGGATAATTCCAAGCAATGAAGGTTCAGGTTTTTCCTCTTCTGATGTCAGTCCTTCTGTAAAGACAAAGGAGAAGGTGAGATGGATCACGAGCATGTCTGAGGGAGAGGTTTCCAATCTGCAGGATACAGAGGGGAAAAGAAAACAAGGTGATCGCAGTAAGAGCCTGAGAACCTTTAGTTCAAACAGAAAGGGGAAGAAAAAAGGTAGAGAGGAACAAGAATCAGGTTATCCTGACCATGGAGGCAGCAGAAGACAATAGAAAAATAAACTAAGTTTGCCATAGTCCATGATGCCTCTGAACTAGTTCTGACCAAGACTACATGCCAAGGACATTTTTTAAGGAAAAACTCAATAAAGTTTTTATTGCTAGGCAAACAATCATTCTAATTTTTGTCTCCTTTAAAGTTTATTCTCCAATGAAACTTACCTTTTCCAGTTTAAATGCTAATATTAGAGCTTGTCTAGAGGAGATCACATAAAGGACAAGTTCTAGACATATCCAATTAAAAGTTTTGTCCAAATCAATGTTCTATCACATTCAACTAGCTTTGACCATTCATACATATTAAGATATCAGAAACTGTTCAGTGCCATTTGTGTACTACACCTCTGAAGTTAATGAGAGGAGCAGTGCATACGGTCATAAAGAGAATTTAGCAAAACCAAGACTGTTTTCCTTTAGAATACAGGCTACATTTGGTGTGGATGGCTGGGATGTCTCTGTGTAGTTTTTCACTTCTATATACAGTCATGGGCTTACTAAATAGACAAATTGTACAGGCTATACAGTCAGAGGAGCCAAAAAGGAAATCAAAGAACACTGTGAAGTATAACATAAGACATTATGTCTTTCCTGGTAGCATTATTATATGTATAAGCAGTTTTACTTTGTTGCCTTAAGATCATTTATAGATTCTCTGTCCAGAAGTATTCAGTGCTAAATACCGGCTTAATTTGAGAGTAAAAAGATACCAGTCATTAAATAAAATCATTGGACTTGACACAAAGATTAAACCAGTGTTAGTATGTAAAACCTTTCTCCCATTCCCTATATCTGTATCATCTGTTTGAAAACATCCATCATCTCCTTCAGTCTGGAGCACATGAAGTCACTCACTATCCTATTTCCAGCCCAACAGAATTGAAACTCAAGGGCAAACTGAATCCTATTGGAATGATCTCTACAAGTTCCTAATGGATCGTTGCTATCAAAACACTTCCTTTTTGCCATCCCCAGACAATTTTATGTTTTGTATACAAGTATCAGGCTTTTCTTTGTTAGTTTGTTTGTTCTTTTTTTCCAGGTTCTTTAATTAGAATTTAAAGCTATTGATGTTTCAAGTACTCTCATCAGGGTCATGGTACCAGTAACATTGGATATAAGGGAAAAATAAATTTACTTATCAGAAAAGCTTTCAGGTAGAGATAAGAATTCAGTGCACTTGAAGGAAAGAGGGAGATAACTGGATTCTGAAGTGTCTTGGATTTAAAACAGACGCATATACACACATCCATAAAGATTTGAATGAGTGGAATTCTATCAGGCTGTTTGACCTTGTCTCAAAACAAAGGGCATATAAAGCATCCTTCCCTCACTGAGATGAGACAAGGAAAAGCTCTGGACCCCACCAGGCAGGGCCCATCTGCCTCGGGTCTATTAACTGATACAGAGGTGCCTGTCACTGGGAGAGCTCCTGGGAAATTCCAAAACTTTATCAAGAGGCTGCCAGGGTAGCTTTCCCAATATGGAACACTGGATATCCAGAGGGACTTCCAGTCTTCTTTTTCCCCCTAGCATGCCACTTCTACTTACAAGATTTAAATTTTCTACTGTTTCTTCTTGCCCCATCCTTTACATGTCTTCCAAAATATTAACAACCTCTAAGTTACTCAATAGCCTTCTGTCTTTTCAGAAGTCTAACAAATACTTTATGAATAAAAGATCAGTGATTCTTCCTTTTCCTGTAATTCATTCTTTCTCCTAAAGCATACGTAAAAGTATCAAAAAGAATGTAAGCATTAATTGCTTAAATTCTGTTGACACTGAATGAAATGTAAATAATCCCCAGAGTCACCCACAGTTTCTGACATGGAATTTCAGCTTCAAATGTAGCTGTTTTTGAAAATGTTACCTTTTTTTTTTCTAAAATTTTATCTGTGATTATGATCTTTAGTTTTTCTAAGAAGGTATATTTAAGTCTGACTGAATTAGTGGAATCAAGACAATAAAATTACAGGTTTTGATTTTTTTAATTACATATGAAAAAATCTGGAAAATATGCTATTAAAAACAAATTTAATTTGAAAATATAAATATAAATTTGATTTAAGGATTAGCTTCAATCTTCTGCTTAGAATATCCAAATGTAGTCTGTAACAAATTGAGTTTTTTGAGTTAAAAAAGATAAAGATTTTTAGTCCTGGAATATAATCGAAAATATTTTAAATGAAAGCTTTTTATGTGGGGTTAAGCAAAACTTGAAATGAACTAATGCACATGACTGGTAAAGCATCAAAATTTATGTTCTTTTATGCCTAATGTCTTCCTGATGGCAGCACTGGCATATTCTGCCTTGCATGCATTCACAGCAGTTTTGAAGATCAAGATGAAAGGCATGAACAGAAATCCCAGCTATCACATTGTTTTTGAGAAATGTATCTTAGAGTCAAGCTTTTCCATGCATTTCATTAAATCTTAATAAATAGTGTTACTTTCTGCTTCACACTTTTTTGGGAAAAAATTCTTCTCAGTAATTCCACAAAGAAATCTAATTCTCAGTTCAGTAGGAGTAATTCTTGCCCTTCAAAAACTTTTCATATTTTATTATTTTTATCTTAGAACATAGGGCTAATCGTTTTTCACAGAAGGTTAGTGCTCATCCAATTTCATGGGGTTATTGGTTCATATCACAGATGTAAAAAATGCAAGTGTTGGTTATTTCATCTTTTCTAAAAATACAGACTGCTGCAGGACAGAATAATGGCATTTGGCTTATCTCTGAAGCACAAATATAACTTGGAGACCACTGGTGCATTTTAGGAAAGTAGTACCAATTCCTCATGTAAAACGCCAAACTCATTCCAACATTCTCTCAACTGCAGTCCTCCTAAATAGACTATTAGTACCAACTGCTAATATTCCTTCCTTTCAATAGATAGAATGTGTGTGCAACATTACTGAAGTTTTTCTAGTAGGTCACCTGAGTCCAGCTCTTAGTCTCCGAGCCCTGAGGAGATAATGTTGAGCACAAGAACAATTCTTTCATTTGATAGATAGGGGCAGGTTGAGGTCAAATTTATCACATCCAAGAGGCATTTTGGTGTTTAACATCAGGTGCTCAGATGGGGACTGAGGGACAGAATTATTTTTCTTTAATTTAATGGTTTAAAAATATGGTCCAAAGTCTGAACAAATCAATTGCCCTGGTTTCTTCTAACCATTGGAGAGGGAAGTTTGGGAATTTCAGTCTAGTTTTACAATGGAGTTCATTTTGACACGAGTCCTTGCTATTTTAAAGCTGAATGGAAATTAAATTTGTAGGTCCAGATGCAAATTAACTCCTTTTTCAATGTTTAAGTTTCACTGATACTTCAGTGATTATAGCATACATATATAGAGCCATATATTTAAAGATATCTAGAAATGAGTGCAGAGAATTTGGATTTTGCTGCTGTGAAATGGCCTTAGAAAAGCAACAGGGACTATAAAATAATTCAATAAATCTGTACAAAATATTACTATGACACATGATATGTATGAATTAGTTTATGAGTGACAGGCATACAGTGTATGTTTCTCTCAGTACACTGGTCTCAACAAAAAAAATCTTATTTATATGAATTACAGAGTAGTTCTTCCGAGTCAGACTATAATGAGGCCAGTGCATAACAGCAGACATTATCCAGAGCAATGCTTTCTGTCAGTCCTTGACAGGCTGTAGGGCAGGCTAAAGACAAGGGCATGAACAAATATATGTCCCTGGATGCTGTTCCTGTCTAAGCAAGCTTAAAGCAGTATTAGCAGGAGGTTAAAAAATAATCTTCCAATGCATTAGTTTGATACTTATGAGAAATTCCAAATTAATTTAGAAATTTGGCCTATTGGCAAAAGTCTACACTTTGTAAAAGTAACCCAATTATTCCTGGGCTGTAGACTCACACCCACAGGGCATGTGAATCCATTTCCATGGCTTTAGTTGCTGCTAACATTTCATTCAGATATTATGAGCAAAAATGTCAATCCTGTCTCTCACTGGTAGGAAGTCATTAGAGGTAAGTTTTTGTTTAGGCGTGTTTCTTTCCTTACCAAAAAGATTCCTTTTGGCTTTCCTGTTCTGCTGCAGCTGTAAATATTACTGCTAAATGATTTTGCTTAACAATTATATGCACGTTACACTTCTTTCTTTTCTACCATGTGATACATTACTGGGAGTAAAGCAAAATCAAGTTTTTTCAGTAAGCCATTTAGCTAAATATCACCTTCTACTCTGGTAATATACAATGATACCAAAGAGACAAGATGACTGCAGCACTCTGAACTCTGTAGGATGATGTCACAGTTCAAAGGAACAAGGATGGACAATGCTTTCAAACTGAATGGCTAGTCAAAATCCATAGTCCTGTGAGTTATTTTGGTTAGGATGAAAAGATGATGATGAAGCCAGTTTATTTTGATACAATCCTGTCCAGACTTTTATGAGGCATGAGAAACCCTGCTTTACCCTGCACTTGAGGAAATCAAGCACTATAAAATCATCATCATTAACCTCAAAATTCTTCCATGAGTTCAGTTTTGGGGTTTGGTGGTTTTTTTTTTTTTTTTTTGCAGGGGAATTTCTTTTTTCCCCAGTTTTCTGTATCATTTTCTGTCATATGTCTCTGTGATTTTCTCTTTTGTATATTTATCTGCACCAAAATAATACCCTGCCTCTAAAAGAACATCAGTTCTGATTCTTAGATTAGTCAGGTGTTTTATGAAAGGAACCTCACTTCATTCTCCAAGACGCTAGTCAAGTCACCTTGTAAGTGCAATTGTACTGCATTGCCAACATTGCACAGATATGCATGCAAATATGCATACTCATATATATTTTATATACTATATGAAATTTAACCCAGAGAGCAGTATCTGTAAATACTTGGAGCTGTCTTAAAAGGGCAGGCTTCTAATTTTCATCTGATGCTCATATGAAGTAGGCCAAACATAGTCTATACAATCAGGACATTAGCACAAAATTGGAGTAAGTATTCACTCTAAATACACTGGTAGAAGGAAGACTTTCAACATAACTAGAGCTTGTAATTAAATGATGTTGGTAAAGAATTCCAAACTGGGTGCAAATAGATAGAAATGCAACCAGCACAACAGTATAGTATCAAAATAAAAATATATTATGGTCAGTGTTGGTCCCTTCATACTGCCAAAAAGTTAAAAATATAAGTCAAAAGGAAGTGCTTCAATGAATATTATAGCAGCAGGTGCAAAAGCATTACTGCCATCTGCAAGACAGATTCAGCAATGCTGGTTAAAGGTGTTGTCTTGATTTGATTTGATTTGATTTGATTTGATTTGATTTGATTTGATTTGATTTGATTGATCTAGTGCTCATCCTCTTAGGCATGTATTCATTTTCATAGCACCCAGCAAGTGAGAGAAGTACAACGCAGAGAAATTTGACAGCCTAATATTAATAATAATTTAATGCTTATTTGGAGCATGTTATATATTCAAAGAACTGTACAAATAGTAACCAACTAATAAAAACTAATGTTACTCCTTCTCTATCTCATGATATTAATGAAGCATATTACTTATTCTCCATCTACTCTTTCATGTTTTTAGCTCTTTGCACTTGAGCATTTTATGGCAAACTCTAGAGATCAATTTGTACAGCTAAGAAAGCTGCATACATGCATAATACATTTTACAAACTCCTCCTTAAATAGTATCTTCTGCAGCATGTGGACAACAAGTCTTAAAATGAGGTATCCCAGAAAGACTCTGGCTTTGTGATCTTGTGAATTAGTTATTGATAGAACTTAAATGAGCTCAGGTAAAATTAGAGTTGGTCAGAATTTTTCTGAGACAAATTTACTCTCAGAGAATGATGATGTCTCAAAAGTCCTTGAATGCATAGTCCAGCTTATCTGTGGAAAGAAAGCCCTGGGACAGGGGTAAAGGACATCCAGCTCTGAGTAGAACTGTAAATTTATGGGTTCAGTGTAACAAATTCTCTCTGCACCCAGTGCTGGACCCAGAAAGATGCCTTACCAGCTTTCTCAGTATTACCCTGGAGTCTTTTGATTCCTTGCAAGTCTGAGCATTTATACTTTATTTTAGCCTCCAAGTGTGCTCATGAGCCACTGTCCCTGATTGTTCACATTTCCTGCATGCTGAATCATGATTAGGCTTCTGAATCCAGGATAAGACAGCTACATTTGCTGATGGGGAAGACTGGAGATAAGAGAGCTGATAGAGAGTCCCTTGTGCCCCTGCAGTCAGAGACAGCAGCTTGTGAGCATCTGAAACTGAGTTAAGTTTCAGTGCAGTTACTAACAGCACCAGTGAGGTTTTTTGACATCTAGACTTTGCTCTCAATGGGGACAGCCAACATTTTTTTCATCCCTACATCTCATAAATCCTGGAGAAAAGAGACTGAAACAGGAACTTTGGAACATGGGTTCTTAGATAGAATTTCAAGTCTAAATGAAACATTTTATGTTAGAAATTTGAAAGAACCATTTTTTGATTTGAGGGCTTAAGTTTGTCTGGAGATTCAAGATTTGTAGTTTCAGATTACTGAAAAAGAACTCTAATTTCCAAGATTAAAATAGAATCTTGTAAGTTTTGTGACAAAGATTTTCCCTGTCTTGTTTCAGCCTTTAGCCAATTTTTGAGGACAGTGATGGGAAGAAAAGTGGGTGTTTGAAGTGAAAATATAGATCAGTTTGGTAAATTATTGTGTTGAACAGTTGTGGAAAATTAATAATGGCTTGTTCATTGACTTTGTGTTTTGAAGATGAAAATATGACAGGAATACTAAATGTGATTACTCCTAAGCCTAATCTTTTATGTCAGGTTTCCAGTAGTTTGCATATTGGCTTCAGTGTCCCAGACACTTCCCAGTTTGCCTAAAAAATTGCATTCTGCTTACTGGCATTTTTGCCTACAATTTCAACTGCTTATGTTATTTATCATTTCCTGTTGTGCTGCACTACCATGGCCTACTAATTCTTTCATTTTGATTCAAAGTTCAAGTCATCCCTAGTGAGTGTCTGAGAGCAGGAGAAAGAAAAATGTTATTCTCTTTAGGAATTGCTAACAAACTAAATTCAGATGAGGAGTAATAAAAGTAGCTGGAAGATGTGAGAAAATGGACATTCATTGCAGTATGCTTAAATGGTTACTCAACTAAGAGCAGATTGTGTTGAAGAGTTTCATGATTTATTTCGAAAATAACGCAAACAAAGTATTTACACTTTCATCTCTTAAGAGTTCATACAAGTTGTAAGAAGCATGTGGAAGTATATGGATAATGGAGGTTTTGCCTGACAAGCTAGCTCAAGCATCATAATAGAGAATAGGAAAATTCAGGCACAGTCTTGACCAAAATGGGATTTCAGTGTTTACTGATATGGGCAGATATAGAAGTCCAGGAATGAAACATAAATATGAGTAGGTAACAGGGCAAATACATGCATGTTTATATGAAAAAAGATGAAAAGAAAATCTCTTTTTTTTTTCAAGACTTGAGAATATTCTATGCCAATTTTTCCCATAAAATACAATGACTGCAAAGTGAAATGTCTTATGTTTTTCAAACTGCTTACTCAAGAATACAATTTGGATTTAAGAATATTTAATATTATGGCATAGTAAGAATTAATTGATGCTGATGGAACAGGGAAAACCAACTACATAACTGATGGACATAACCTATATCAATATAGAGAAGTGTAAGTGTTTGCTGACAGCAATTATCACTAAAAAATTTGGAGAAAAGAAGGCTCTTTCATGAGAAGAGGAAAAAGTATCTGAAGAGAAGTTAGAGGGGAAAAATAACCTGTATGACTTTGCTTCCTTTCCAAGGAAACTAAGGATTTTAGCACTGTTATTTAACCATGAGACTCTTTCATAGTTAAACTGCTTTGCCACTTTCTGTTTTAATTATGGTAGCAAAAAATTCTCTCATCTAAAAGCAGTCAGGAGTTTCTTCTAGAAGAGTATGACTTCCTGCTTAGTAGGAGCAGTACAGGGCACATGGTTCCTATACCCAGAGGTTTACATAGGCTACCAGATCATTTCCCAATGCAATTGGAGGCATCACCTCTGCTTTGAAAAGTCATTTAGGATTTGGACTTGCTCTAAGCTATCAGTCAAGTGCATCTGGAACACGAGTGAAAACATCCCTGGAAAATTTGTACCTCATGGTGAAATAACATTATGTTGAGTCTTTCTGTTCTCCACTTAGTCCAGTAGAAATCCAGATTCAATAACACTGAGAATACATTAGTAATCATTCCTCTTCATACTTGCTTTTACCTGAAGAGTGAGTTGAGCAGGTTTTTAAGGAAGACCATTCACTTTCTGGTCTGTCTTGGAGGACAGGGATACCTTGTAAGTGACACACAGACACATATCTAAACCTGTTCCTCTTGTATATTATAGTGTAAAATACTATCTTAAACATTATGCACTTCCGAGTCTTTTACTTACATTGTTTTCAAAACAGCATCTAAATTATACCTCCACTATCATGAGCCTGTATTGTCAAAAATGGAAAAGATATCAATGAATCTATATGTCTGCATTAATTCTATGGCTATTATTAGCTTTCTAGGGGCACATTTGCATCCTTTCATCAAGCTGCTTGATCCCCTGAAAAAGCAGCAAGGGTGGGTTACTCCACTGAGGCAAGGGAGCTAGGAGCTGAGGGTGACAGCAGACTGGCATCTAGACAGAATCTTGCTCTCCCTAAACCAGGAGAGCAGAGAAGATCCAGAGAGAATAACCAGGGCTGGTGAGAGACTAGGCATGCCCAGACAGATTTTTTTATAACCAGCTACATCCAAGGAGAAGGCAGGAAGAGAATCCAGTGCAGTCAGGTCAGGGCCAGGACTGGACACAGGCACACCTGGATGGCTCAGGGAAGCATCTGGGACAGGGACTGAGCTGGGATGAGCTCCCAAGCCAAAGGGCTGCTGGGTGAGCCCCAGACCAGGAGTCCATCCAGAACTCACCTGTAGCAGCTCCAGATGAACACTCAGGAGCAAGGAGACCTCCTGTCTTGGTGCACTGTGGCCTGTGACAGATACATGGTGGTCTGTTGTGTGACTACTGTGGTTCATCTTACCTGTGATCTGCCTTGGTAGTTTGTTGCTTGAAGTAGTAGTTGAAAAAGTAGTTAGTTGAAAAAGGGATTTAATTTCCTAATAATTCAAAGAAAAAACAAACAAACAAAAAACAATCAAAACCCCCAAACAAATAAACAAAAAAACCAAATTAAAACTAAACAAAAACCCCAAACAAACAAAAAAAAAACCTGCAAAAAGACTCCAGAAAAAAAAAAAACAGGGGAAAAAACCAACCAAAAAACAAAACAAAACAAAACAAAACAAAAAAAAAAAACATGAAAAAAAAAAAAAAAAAAAAACAAAAAGCAACAAAAATCTCAAAACCCCACAAAGTTCCTTAAAGTATTTGGAGGAAATGTAGTTAAATCTGTAATTATTCCAAACACTGAGGTAGTGGTAGTGGTAGAGGTAGTGGTTTCACTGCAGCAACAGAGGCCATAATTAAGCAGATGAATATATTGTAAAGTTCATAGCACTGTTTTGCCCCATTTCTTAACTTTTACAAAAAAAAACCAGCCTCTAGAAGAAATGGATTTCAAGTTCAGTGTGTCCATTTAGTTTTTTGGCTTCTTCTTTCACTTTGTGACTACTCTAGAATGTATCATTATCCTCTCCAGCTTCACAGCTCTGATCCTTCATTCTTGGCTGTGCCAGATGCTTTTAACCATGCTTCTGTCTCTACTTTAATAATCCCCTAGGCCCATAACAGCAATTTAACCCACTCCATATTGAATGGGATTTTCAGCTCATGCTTCACTTGTTCTTGCTCTCTTACTTCCTCACTAAGGGATCAGAAGGATCAAAGCAAAAGTCCTAGGTTTTTACAGTGGTTGGCAAATCTACATGTATTTGAGAGACTTAGTTCTGAGCTAGGTGATAAAGTTCATGCTCATCTGATCCCAAATTTCTTATCAGCTGCCTTAGGAAACTTTACTTCACAAGATAAAATGGAAAGTAGAAAATCATGCAGAGGAAGGGAACAGCTGGTGCACTCCTACACATGTGCAAGAGCCCAGATGCACAAACATTTGGACCTGTAATTATAGAAGCTTGGCAGCTCTAGCTACTTGCAAGATTTAGTGTGAATGAAGACTGGTGAACCACATTGTCCTCAGAAACTTGTGTGCATTGCTTCTACCACCTTTAAAAATACTGAAGATAAGTGGACATGGGTTTTTCTTGAAAATAAAAACATACATATATAGGTCAGTAAGCCAAAAGTAGCTTCAACCACTTGGACTTGATAAATTCTTAGTCTGTCTTTTGATTAACATAAGAAATTACAGGAAGCAAGAGGAACCAGGAAATCACAGCTGCTATTTCTGATCTTGTGTTCAGCTACCTCTCAGAAGTACTGCAGCATCTTGGAATGACATAAAATTTACACTGTTGTCTCCATGCTTTTTTAAGTGCTTGGGGACTTGGACCTTCTTAACAAGACTTCTTATTGTCATCACAACAGATGCTGAGAAATATGTATTTGTAATGGTTTAGGTGTTAAGGCTAAATAGGGATTTGCACTGTAGTACTGTGTCCTGCATCTGTACTGAAATATTTGAGCTGTCTTTTGATTGTGGGAAATGAATAAATTATTACAAGATGAATGAAAATATTCTCTTTATTATCCCTCATTTGGACTAGGTTCAGTGACTTTACAAATGTGCAGTTAAGCTAGGTCACATAATACCCTCAATTTAAACTCTTTCTTCTTCATTGTGTACATAAAGATTAAAAGTTTCTACTTTAACAAACCTACAAAAGACCTTGATGGTATGAATATATCCCAAATCAGAAAGACTCTCTTGTCACAGTTCTTTAACTATAAACTATTACTATTTTCTTTAACGATAAAGAAAATCACTTTTTAGTTCAACTGATTTTTCTTTCTTAATCTCTTTTTTCAGCTTGGTTTTACTTATTTTTTATTATTTATTTTACAGGAAGTAGCCTTGATGAGAATTCCAGAAACCTGAAGTTCTTAATTAGATTTATGGATTTTCAAGTTTTAATGCTCTAGAAAATACAGGTCTTTGATAGCATAGACAGCATTAATGCATCAGATGCCAAAAACTGTAATTTAAAAAGTCACAATGGAAGCAGCTGCAATTTTTCCAGATACATTATGAAAATATCAGATAACTTTCAGATATTATGCAAGAAATTTCTTCTACTAATTAAATCTAAATGTACAATCATTAAGGAATCTAAGAAGCCTTCTGTAATGAATTTAAGTTTCAGAAGAGTTTAAAACATATATACTTTATATTAAAACAAAAGCATGATACTTCTTAGAAACCAGGCACCACATCTGCTTTAATAATATATTAATTAATATATTTAATACATGTGAATATTATATTTTCTCTCAAGGAATCTTAAAATTTCCATATGGCAATTTAATATATAAAAATCCTTTTAAAAGTAAGAATATTTAAAATGTAGACAAAAACATATATCCAGAGTTTCTCCCTGTTTAACTGTCCTTCTGAAGCAGGATCTTACCATGCTAAGCTCCATTTGATTTCTTGCAGCCTTGGCATTTCTTCTGCATATGTGGATACCATCAGCCTGTAACACACAGAAGGAGGAAGTTCCTTTTCCAGCTCCAGGGAAGAATGATCCTGAATTCAATATGCCAGCAGAGAAATTCAAACACAGGTCAAGTATCCTATATCCTAATAGTGTTGTTGGATTGCTATAAGTCATCTGGAGATTTTTTTGAGTCATCTCAGTTCAACTTGAGGAGAGCTTTCAGACACATCTGTTTTTTGGTTTATACTTTCAAAAAAGAAAAGGATATAATTTTATAAATTACACACTGTACTAGGCAGTTTTGAGGGAAACCAGGCTACTAAAATTCTATCCATACAGAGATAAGATCCAAATCTCAGATGTCTTCAGAAGAGTGGAAGTTTCAAAAGATAAATCCAGTAACAAAAGTTAGATTGGAACAGGACAAAGCATTCCAACCTGGAAATCACTAAGAAAGTATTCTTTCAAAGATATTGAAATCCATGGCAAAATTAAATAATCATCGTGGAATCATCATCATTGCTTTTTGCAATAGTCTTTGTTTTAAAGAAAGAATTTACATCAAGACATGAGAGGAACAGAGCACTGGAAATCATCTATATAGCCACCACCTGAAGTTCCCAAGGAGTTGAATGCTTTATGTCTTAATTTCTGACACGAGCTATTTCTTTGTACAGAAAGTCCTCAAGCAGATTGCTGTAACAAACCACAGAATCAGTTCTGCTGTTTAGATTCACATCTCAAAACTGTATGAAAAGCTTCAAATTTAGGCTAATCAATGTTCCCTTTTTTTTTCTGAATTAGCCGTGTAGTCTGTACACTTGCTATAAAGTTGGACTGTGTTGTTTAAAATGTGTTGTCTGTAGAATTGCTAGGACAGAACACAACAGTCTTCTCTTTCTATTTAAAGCAACAATAGCATTCTTTGCATAACCTAAAACCATCACATTAGATATAGATTTCTTTCAGTGGATCCCTACTGAAAAAGACATTTTCTAGAAAGATTTTAATGCTGAAGGAAACATTTCACAATTTCTTTCAAAGTCAATATACCTTTCTGTGTTTTTATGAAACTACATGTTTCATTGGAAATTAGAAGAAAAATAAGGGGGAGGCAGAAAAAAATTTATTACTGGTCTTTTTTTCCTACAGTGGGCTGCATTTTACTTCCAATTATATTGAAATTTTATAAACTTATCACCCATTGGGCCCTAGATGTGATCTGACCATAACAAAAACACAGGAAACAGATGTAGGGGGACAACAAAGGCAAGAAACAGGTGGCATGTCCCCTGACACGTGGATTGGGGATTGATCTTTTAATTGTGTACCCCAAAAACATTTTATGCTTAGATGGAAATAAACATTATTGATAGGCTTTGCTTGATATGCTCCATATGACTATCCTTCTAGATAAATAATAGAGAGCATTTCAACCTTGAAAGAGGCTGGGAAGACTTCAGAAAGATAAACCTCCATCAGTGTCTATTAAGTAGTCTGTACTATGGCAATGATTGATTTCCAGATGAATGACCTTGAAATTTACTTTTCAAATCTATTTGCCTGACAGAAATCTTGGTGACCTCAGAAAGGTTTGTTTTTCTTGTATATATTTACACATTATCATTTACATCCTCTTTACTTACAGCTCAACCTATCACTTCACTTGGAGCATTATTTTTAAACTTTAAGCTGTAACAGTATGTAAGGCTTATGAAAAATTACTCATGTTTATCTTAAAGAAAGTTGTTTGTGCATGGTTGTAAATATGACTTGACATGATAACTCTAAGAAAGACATAGATTTATTTAACTTTCATAAGGACATCAGGATATACCATTCCTGACTTGACCTTATGGAGACCAAAATGCAGCAGATTAATTTCAGCAAATGCTGACATAGACAAAATTATATTTTGCATTTCAAATTTTCTTCAAATCCCCCCTCTACACACTGAAATTTTACAATAGAGCTGTTTTATTGGTGAATCAAAATGAGACTGTTGTAGAATATATCATGCATTACCAGTATGACTTCCCATGGTAACAAATGTTTTCTGGTTTTTCATCAACATAGGCAATAAACCACAGAAAAGAAAAAAAAAGCCACACAAGCAACCCAACAGGATTATAATAAACTCTGACAATGGCAACTTGAATGAACAATCAGAACTTTCCCTATAATTAATGTTTACTGTGAAAGCAGTGGATTTGATAAATTTGTCACGTATAAAAGACACCCTTAAATCAACTTCTGTTCAAATAAATTGTTTTTCATATAGAGACAATGAGATTGAAGAATTACAGACAAATTGTCTCATAGGCACACAAAGTCAGTCCACACTCTGAATATGCTATTTCTGTAAAAGGTTTCCTATTTAAATCTGTTTTCTTAAAAGAAAAGTATTGCTGGTATGTAATGGAAAGCACCATTTCAAGGTTGTGCACAAGTAGGAGTTAATAATCTAATTTCTACATGAATAATTGTCCAAATTTCAGATCTTGAAGATCTTCTTTCAGTTACTTCCAAGTCCTGAAGCAAACACCTATGTTTTTGACATTATCTCCCACTAGACAGCTCCACTTCTTTCCAGGGCCTCTCAAGAAAGAATCTTTACTGCCTTTACTGCACCAAGCAGGCCAGCTTTTTGTTGTGCTTCATTTTCTGTGCTCCACACACCTTGCCTGGGAAGTCTGAGCTGCTAAACCAATATTTATTAACTTGTGCAGTCTGCAGATATGACACTCATGACATGGAGGAGGGTGCCCTGGTGAAGGGCTGTAATGTCATCCCCCCAAAATGAAGAGTTAGACAATGTCCTGACTGTGTAAACAAAGTAGACCTTGCCTTTAAATAATGAGACAAAGAAAAAAAGCTATCAAGGAAAATTAATCTTTTAATCTTAGTATTATTAGAAGAATACCTTACTTGCCACAATGTTAGTTGATGCCTTTCATTTGGTGTAAATACAAGCCATAAGCTTTAAAGAAATACAAGCTATAGTCTTCCTTGAAGCCAAACTAGCTGCTCCAGTGGAGTCACTGGCATTGGTGTTTCAATTTCACAAAGGCCTCAAATTCAACCCAACACCACAAAAATTTCTACTAGCATGGATAAATACTTTATGTCTCTAAAAGCATCTTAAGTATTAATATTACCATCCAGTGCATTCCAGTTTAATTGTTTCAGTCTTCATTCTGTTTTACTTTAAGACACAGATTTTTCTTTTAGTAAGTTAATTAGTCAATTTCAGAGACTGACTAGAGTCTGATTTTATTGGAGCATGGAATTAAATTTTTCCTTTTTTATTTTTTTTAACAGATCATTACAGCATTTAAAAATTGTCTTTAATAGTAAATATCTATTTTTGAAATCCACCAGAAAATTGTAGTTGGAGGGGTTGAAGTTTTCATCATACTATAATAAAAAATTATATGATTTTCTGAAATGTTAAACTAAAAGCATGTCCTATCTCTGTGGAAGGCAATCAACGGATTAAAGAACTAAGAAGGAAACTAGGGATTTTTTATCAAATATAATTCCCTCTTGTTCTTACTATAAATAACTTTCCTCCTGCTTTATATTTAAAATAAATCTTCACAGTTTTGACTTGTCAATTTAAATCAATATATAAAAAACACACACTGATTTAATAGGATAGGGATCAGTTCCAGAATGCTTAATTCTTCATTAGCTTTCACTGGATGTAGCTTGAACATTTGTAACTCTGTCCTAAACTATTTTTATGTCTGGTTTTCTGCTTCAGGACGCTGAGGAAAAAAATCCACACCAAAGCCATTTTAAATTGGTTGAAAAATACAAATTGGGATGAAAGTTGCCAAAATCAGGGAGGCATAGGATGTAAAGTAAGTTGCACTGAACCACCTACATGTAATAAAAAATTATTTAATCTCTAGGACAAGAAATCCTTCAATTACCCACCAAAAACCTGAGCTTGGATGTCAGTTATGTAATAATCTATCTGCTATTTGTGAGGAAACTCTGCCAAAATAATTTTTTTTACTTTGCAGATATGAAACACAGGCT
The DNA here is from genome assembly GCF_022539315.1 of Serinus canaria. Taxonomy (NCBI): domain Eukaryota; kingdom Metazoa; phylum Chordata; class Aves; order Passeriformes; family Fringillidae; genus Serinus; species Serinus canaria. Next base: position 126,077,339 of record NC_066315.1, read on the forward strand.
TTAGACACATAGGGATGAGGTTTCTTTTCAGGCCTGCAAACTGAATTTCTGTGTCTGGAAGTTCACTTCTGGAAATGGTCTTTGCTCTGGGAAGGGGTTTTCAAAGGATTTTAACAATTTTGAAGTTGCATGATGAGGGGGGGGCATACTCCTTCTCCAGAGTCATACCATGTTTTTATGGATTGTGGACAAATGCCAAAGGGCTTGGAAGTCATTATTCTAAGTCTCCAAATGATTTCTAGGGATTAAGTGCAAAATAATTGCTTTGAACAGATCATTTCACCCTGCAGTTAATTTTCCCATGAGACATGAAACAGGACACTGAAGTCTTCCTTACTCATTCTGGGGAAATATAATTGCAATACTTCAAATACTGTTTGACAGGGTTTTTGGATACTAGAGTTTTTTCCTGAAATCCTCACAATAATTCATATAATATAATTTTTATATAATATAATATTTATAATTTTATTATTGTTTAGAACCTATCTAATCCTTTCCTTTATTATATTATTTTGCTGCATGAAGAGATTGCTGGAGCTCTCCCTTTGGGATCAGGGTTTTGGGTGAGCTGGACACAGCCCAGCAACTATTTTGGGGAGGAATTTATCAGTCTATCATCACCATGGGACCAAATTGCTCTGGCAATGTGGCCATCTACAGGGGGCATGACAGTCACCACTTATGGGCAAATGTGGGTGTAGAGACCTTAGGAGACCTTTTCTCCTAAGGTCTGACACAGATTTTTTGGTTGTGTCTATCCTCATAAGCTACAGAGGATGAGGTTATGGGCTTGATGCTCAGCACCACCTTTGTTGTTCAAGTGTTAACATACACCTTGATCAGCATTTTGGCCTAGAGCAGCTGGTAGGGACCCACACAACAAGGGAGCTCTGTCTGGGGACAGAATGGCCCCCAGATTGGTCTGACTATGCCATCCTCTTTGGGAAGGCAGTGTTTAGCTGTAGGAGAAGTGCCAGTTGTCTGAGAGAATGGGTTTGGAGGCAAAGTGGTTTTAGCTTTCTCATTATCCTACTTTTATTAACTGATGATCATTTATTCTCCCCAAGTCAAGTTTGTTTTGTCTGTAATTGTAACCAGGTGATATCAGCCTGTCTTTGTCACCTTTTCTCTCTGTGTCCTTTTGAGAAGGGGAAATGATAGAGCAGCTTGGTGGGCACCTGACAGCCAACCAGGGTCCACCACCACAAGTGTTTACAGGTAGATATTTGAAACATTACTAGAAGATAATATTTATTAATGCATATATAGAAAGTACTAGTAGAAGATAATGATCATAACTTTTGCCAATAGTCATCATCTTCTTTTGAGCTATTATTCTTGAACAGTGCAGTGGGTTGCCATGTCCCTTTAACAATTTTCCTCATCTTTTGGATTCTTGTTTTTGAAAGCTTGGTACCAGCAGCTGTTATATGATTGAATACCTACTCATGCACAGTTGGACAACAGGTAATAGAGATGATTTAGATCTGCAATTTTGAATTCTAGAAGCTATCTGGAACTCCAGATTGGCATATAAACTGCTCAGAAATTAAACTTCATAAAATTGTTTATGGACAATCTACTGTAACAAAACAAATAAGTTAACATTAGCTCCTTTCTTTCTTCATGTAGTGGTTTTGGTATACAGTGGAACTTGTAAAATATGCTTATTTTTTAACCTTTAGGAGAACCAGACAAAAAATTTTCTTCTAGAGAAAATTTTAAATGTTTCTGCAAAATATTCTAATTAGTTTCCTGAAATTCAGAAATAGGTTTACAGAAAATAATTCCTTTCTTAACCAGCAATTTGCCATATTTTCTAGATCTTTTGGGGATCAGTATGATAGTAAATGGTGACCTACACAGTGGTTGAAAAAGATTTTATTAAAAAAATGCAAATGAATCATAAACTAACAATCCAAAAATGCTGGCAAACAGGGAAGGCAAATTATAAAAATGCAAATAATGAATGAAGAGTAATAAGCTAGTTGTAAATTAATGTATGGGTCTGTGGTAATGCTCTAAAAAGCCATGCTCAGATTTTTTTGCAGAAAGGTTAAGTGACCCTTAAATTTAAAAAGACTGAGAAACACTTCTCTAAGATGGACTGTTGAGAGTACAAAGACCCTTTCCCAGTGATTAATGGCTTTCTTTCAAAGTGTAAGTAGCTGATTCAGAAACTGCATTTTACAGAGATCTCCTTTCAACCTTATTTTGATTCCTTTCAAGCAATTTTTCTGTTTTTCAGAGTCATTAGCTAATGGTAGATCTCTACATCTTCTGTCACAAGGAAGAGTGAAAAGAGGAAGATTATTTGAAAACAATTATGTGGAATAAGTTCTCTGAAAGCCTGATTTGAGTATCTATTTCCAGACCTTGGTCAGGTTTGAGAGAAGTGACTTTTTTTTGAGCTAGGGAACAAAGAGCCAAAAAATCATAAAAGGCTTTGTCAGCTTTTGGTGAAGGGCTCCTAGGAGAAGCTAAAGTCCAAATTCAGTCAGCTGCACAGATTCAGCAGGGAGCTTTTAGAAAGGATTGACTCCAAAGGGGCATATTCAGCAGTTTATTTGCTCTGAATTGCAAGCTGGAAAAGATTTAACTTCCTCACTTTTTTATCTATAGTTTGTTATAGGGTTTAAATTGTTGATTCTAATATCTATTTGCCTTTTAGGAAGAAGGCAGAATTATACTGATTTCTATCAAAAGTCGGCTGTTGGAAAAGTTAATAAATCTTGATATTTGAGATAAAATTTTTCTCAGTCCTTAGAGTAGGAAATAAAAAACACTGTGATGCAGTAATTGTTGGTAAATGATGATTCTTTTTAAGATAGTAACCAAAATGGCCACTAAATACGAAATAATAGAGTAGCCATACCGAATGTTTTGTTTACTTTGGGAAAAACTTAATTCTATGCAGTCATTTACTCTATATGAAGCCATATGAACTACCATGCTATCACTGGCTGATAAGTCTCAAAAATGAGCTGTATTTCCAGTCCTTTTCTTCTGAAGAACTGAATGCAAATATAGTTGAAACCATTTTTTCTCATGATGTGGTGAACTCCAAAAGGGTTTTAATTTTAATTATTCCTTTCTCAAGAGACAGCCTGTTGCATCTTGCACTGTGTGAGTGGGCAGGACCTTCTCAGCCCTGCAGCTTGCAGTAGGATCTGCCTTTAAAAACATCTTCCTCGGTTCCTCACTGATTTTTTAATGCATGAGGAGGAACTTTAATAACCATTTTAATCACAAATGCCTGACCCTGAACATTTCTGGGACTTCGGCAGCACTTTATCAGAGCTACACTAATGCAAGATGTCTGCCATTAGTTTTACTAATGCTTTTGTAAAACCTTTACCCTTAAAAGCAACACTCTCCAGACATCTTTCTTGTCCTTCCATTAAGTTATTCTGACATAAAATTGCAGTAAGATGAAGGCTTATGGTATTTGTTACTGGTATTGGATAGTAATGTAACTATACTATGCTACTCTCTTCATTATCTGTAATCCAAATAATTCAAAAAAATATTTGTTTTAAATTTTCATTTATCTTGAAAGAAGTTCATAAGGGGACAGTATTACCCATTTTAGGGGTAACAGTAAACTATAGGACTAAGAATTTTAAGAATATTAAAGAAATATAATTTAAAAGAACTTGTAATTTAATTTGCTTCACTCATGGCAGCTGGCTTATAGAAAATGATCATACACATATCAATATTTGTATTCTCAAAAACTAATTTTGTATTATAAAGGAAGCTTTCCATGATGCATTTTTTTCCTATAAATGTGTTTCAATTCTTTCTCAGTTGTACAGGACCTATTTGGAAGTGCTGCCATGAGCGAAATCTGACTGTGGGGCAAGTGGAACAAGCCTTTGCTCAGAGAGAAGCTCTGTGCCTAAATAATCTTGTTGAAGAACATCTGTAAGAACAATTGTTCATTGAATACTAGGGCACAGTATACCAAGCTACCAGCTACCTTTCCTACTATAGGTATTTATAAGTTTGGCTCAAACAAGGCAGACTATGTTATAATCAGCTGTACAAACAACAAAGTGGAATATAAATGGAATCAGTGCACCTTGATTTAAACCATTATTGCTCTCTCAGTATTGTATTGCCTTCATATGCCGGGCCTTATGGACATGGTGTGGATTTGTGGTCATTTAGTGGAACATTTTTAATGCAATGTAGAGTATGAGCTCAGGTCTTGGTAGACATTAATGATTTTTATGCACAGCTCTCTCACAGGCAGCTTTAAGAAACTCCTCCTCTTACTATGTGATACAGTTGCACAGAAGCAACAAGCCAAGTAGCCATAGCTCTCCATGGCATTCAAATTTCTTAAACTCACCTGAGACTCAGGGGAGTTCTTTTACATAAGAGATTTTTTATGTTCTATTGGATACTTTATCCTTTTTGGCCAGAAAATATCAAAATATATTATTAAAAATATATATATTTAGTCTTACCTGTTTGCCGCGCTGCTGCGTCGAGTGCACTTTACTCCCCTGAGAGCAGGGAGGAGGCGGCGCCGGCTAGCTGGGAGCACAGCAGCAGCTAGCAGCGGGGGGCACTGCCTTAATGCGCCAGGGGCGTCTGGGCAGCGCCTTCGACAGGGCAGCAATGTCGAGAGGAGCGGCAAAAGCGGAGAAGCTTGAGAGAAAAGAGGACCTTGACTCGGCTGGTGCAATCCAGAACTTTTATTTTCTACAGGGGGTTCAGGTGGGAAAAGGCAGAGAACAATGAGTAACAGCAGTATATAAAGGGGGTGGAACATAGGTACAAGAACCAATGGGGGAAACCGAGGAGGGGAATCGGACATAACTGACACGGGTGAAAACTAATGATATAAGAGCTAGGGAGGGGCCCGGAGCACCTGCCCAATCACTCTCTGAGGAAGGGAGAAGTTTCTGGAGAAATGGGCAGGGCCCCAGGAGATTGGCAGGACCCGGGAGGAGGGGAAAAGCAACAAGAGGGTGGTAACCGTGGAAACGGGGGTGGAGACAAGGGCTTGGCAGTATGCCCAGACTAGGAGGGAACCATTTCAGGAAGAGGGGAAGCCAGGACTGAACCATCAAAATAGGTTTAGGATTACAACTGGGGGGAACATTACAAAATGGGGAGAACAATACAAACAGGGAAGATAACACAACTGGAAATTGGATGCGCACCACAACACCTGTTTATTTCCCACAGCAGCAATAATATAACCTCTTTTTCAGCTACCTCATCTTGAACAAATTTCATTCTGGGCATCGAGGGACACATGTAAGAATGCTTATTCTTGAAGACTTTTTATAGTTGGAGCATTTCTACAAGATTTCTCTCTGTCTTTGGCCTTGTCATTGCCCATTTATAGTTTATGGAAGGTCAGTTATCTCTCTGCCACCCCCAGAAAACTCTTCAGAAATATGTTTCACTTTTATTGAATTTGAGAGCCCATTTCTCACCATTGTGGTATAATGCCACTATAAAATGATGTTTAGCAAGGTCTGTCAAATAAAAATGGCTGATGTTATATTTATTGAAATATGGCTTTGATCAAATCAGTTTTGTTACTGACTCAGAGAATGATCTACCAATAATTGTGCATAGAAGGTTTTTTGCTAACAGCAAATTATTAGTATTAATAACATAATTTTAAGAAAGAGGGAGGTTTGCTCTAGATCTTAACAAAATAAAGTTTTGCATTGGTTTGAGAGTGACAAAGGGGAAAAAATCTCTTTTGCTTCAGTTCTCCATTTGTCATGGCAAGACCAGCAGTCATAGTCGCCCTCCATTTCACCCTCCCACAATTCTCTTCCCACACCATTGCCTCAGAACAGAGGTGGAAATAAAAGGCCTTCACTGATGGCTCTCCAGACAGAAGGAGATTTTTTTAAAGGGCTCAGTTCCACTGGACATGAAGCACCATCAAATGAGGTTAAATATCTTCCTGTATGATAATACCTGAGTGTATTTCAAGGTGGAAGAGATCAGAATTGTCCTCAATAAATTATTCTCCAGTGATTTTTCATACCTGTATTGACAAGGCACAGAAATTATAACCTCTAATCCCCAAGCATCTCTTTCTGCAGCTGAGTCTTAGTTTAATGGCAAAAATAGAGGCAACCACCCAATTCCTTACCTTTTCTGCTCAGTCCCATTTCTCCTTTGTTCAATTAATTTAACTTCTTTATTATTGTCTGCTGCTTCTTTTGTTTATGGCTTCTGCCACAGACTTCCCCACAGGTTTTACCACACTTTTTATTATACTTTTGATTACATCAGCTTGTGGCTTTATGAACTGATTGAATGATTTTAGAGGAGAATGGAATGATTTCAGATTAGACAAGGAAAGAGAAATATGAAGTAGCAAGGTGAGTAGGGCAACTGCAATGAAAGGAACAAAAAGTAAAGTTCTCTGAGGACTTAGTTCACATCTGTTAAAAGGAACAATTTTTAAAATGGGAAGTTCATAATAATTTTTCTTTCTTTAACCATACAGCTCCTTCAAGTAATTATGTTACCATAGATACACTGCTGACCATATTATAATTGTAAAGGAGGTTAATGAGAGCAAGATTTTTTGAAAATGGTATTTTTCAATGAAAAGATAAAGTTATTTTCCTTGTAAAAACATATTCTCTTTTTTGTTTGAGGGTTCTATATATGTGTGTGTGTGTGTCTGTGTGTGTGTGTGTGTGTGTGTGTGTGTGTGTGTGTGTGTATTTACATATATATATAAGTAAATCAAATGAGAATTTATTTTTCATGCTGAAACAAAAAAGCCCAGCACACACTGAAGCAAAACCACCTCTGTTTAATTTTTTGCTTTAACTGCCTGAAAAATAAAATCTTATGAAACAATAATAGTCCTCTTGTGACCTGCTGCTGAGATGACAATGGTATCTGAAGCATTATTTTCATGAACAGAGCTTTCCTAGACAATGCAGCATTGGCTCATTTTAATTTCATCATATGTTAAAAATTTAACTCCCTGAGGACCCTCAGGCACAGCACGGTCACATAACACAAATCCAGGTTTTTTGTGCAATTATACTATGCAGAGATAAACACTAAACCACACATAAATCTCCTTCATTATAGCAATTGGTTTTCATTACAGTAATTTTAAGATGCCATCCCAAATTCTTACTCTATGTACCTATGCTTTTAAATGGCCTTGATGTATCATTTAATGTTGCTGAAAGGACAGCATGTAAAGCAAAAATATTGGGAAAAGCAACAATCTCCTGTAGTTTTCCCTGTCCCTAACTACCAACTGTGACTCCTGTTAGGTCAGGGCTCTGGGGACAACAGCTGAGGGTAAGGTGAGAAATTTTGGGTTTATTCTTTCTTGTGACATCCTTTAGCTGGCTTTTTACACAAACCACACTGTTTAGGAGTAAAAAAGCTGCAGAGACCTAAACAGTGACTGATGTGAGCCTTTTTCCTCCAATACAGTGAACTAAACAATCTCATTCCCTCACTTCAGTTTTAAATGGTAAAGCAGCTGCTCTTTCTAAGGAATAGGCACATGCCTTTCCTTCCTGTGCAAAGGAAGATATTCTTCAGTGGGAATTCATGGAGGTATTTTGTTCCTGTGCAGAGAATATCTGCTTAAATGTAATGTAATAAAAAGTACCTTAGCTCTGTAAGAGCAGACAGTCTGTCTGTGGTAGACATTAAAACAAGCATGTCTCAGCAATCTAACAGGTCCTTCTGGGTATGAACAAGCCAGACACAAAAATATTTCTCCATCTGACTGAGACAAATTCTATAAAGATAGATATTTACAAAGTCTGCAGCTAAATTCAAGGTGCTGCAAGTCCTATAGGCAGAGGGTACTTTGGAGAGGCACAGCAAACATGTTAACAAGACACCTGGACAATTTGAAGTCTGGGCTTTGTTTACAGATGGGTCCTTCTGGAAGGGGTGACAGAATGCAGCCTATGGGAGGTTACGTCACTGAGGGTCTGCAAACACAGAGATAGCACCAAGAAAGCCTACAGTCTGTATAGTTTAGGGAAGAGTATTCTGTGGATTAAAAAGAGAAAAAGTTGGGATAGCAGGATTTTATCTGAGCAGAATTTCCGATCAGAGGAACCTCTATTATACTCTGCATCTGTGCTTCGTCATGAAAGAGTATTCAACTCCATGTTTCATCTGATTTCATGACCTGCCACTGACAGCTGTTCAATTTCTTAGGCAAAGAACTGTTGCATAGGCCAATCTAGGATAACAAATGAAGGTGTGTGAGGGTTGGATGTTTGTTTGCCTGCATGGGGTTTCTGCAGACTCACATATTCTTGATTTTTAAATCTTATTTTCTGAATGAATTGCAGGAAAAAAAGGCAATTTAACAATATATGCTGACAAATATATAATATACCAAGCTATATAAATAAAATGGAATAATGTATGTGATGTATTTTTAGATTAACCAGATTGTTTTATAGGCTACTTTCTGTTTTATAAAAATGCTATACTGTTGTTTGAAATCAGAAAATAAAACAAAAGATGTTATAAAGCTGTGTTCTCACATTATGTCTCTTGGCACAAAACAAGCCATCCCTTTTCCATATCATTGGTGTCTTTTGCAGGTTCTATTTTGTAATACACAATTTAACACAAACAAGTGGAATACATTAAGTTGATGATGAAAGGGTTTGCTGCTGTATTTGTAAGGTAGGACAGATTCAGATAATATAAAGTCAGAAAAAATTGTTGTTTCAGCTTCTAGTAATGCACACCGTATCACACAATTGATTTAATTCTCATTTGATGCAAGGCATACATTTGTAAAGCACTGAGTTTTCACTACTCAGTCACTCACCATATCACTTCAGAAAGCTGTTCTGGAGGTAATTATTCTGCTGAGCCAAACAAACAAACAAGCAAAACAAAAGTATATGTCCTGTGACTGCATTTATCTTCCTTCATATTTCAGCCACCAGAAGTTATAATTTTTTTTTTCTGAATGGTTATTGAACAATTTCAAGTATTTTTTTACTAAACAGATATTTTCAGACTGTAAAGCACCCCTTATCTTTCTCTTTGTTAAACTAGCAATTGTTTAATTCTATGTAAAATCTCAATCCAAGATGTGTTTCTGAACAGACCTGCTGCTGAAAGTATATGTATGAAATATTCAGGGATATTTTCCCTGGCTACATCCAATCTGGCACCTTCCTCACTTTCCTGAGTTGTATAACAGCAACACCTACCCTGAGATAATTCATATGCTCAGAATACATGCAGATTGTATGACCTCACTATTTCTGAATAGGTTTGGATATTAGATGCACATAATACTGAATAACACTATAATTATACTGAGCTTCCTGGTGTTTCTGTCATTTGCATTTTTTAACTAAACAAGTAAAATATCAAAAAAAGTTTCATATCACCTATACTACATCATTTATTTTCTAGTTTAGTTCTTATTACAAGCCCTTAAACATCCTGTCAAAAGATTTATTTTTTCCTACCCAATGTAGCATCATTTTCTCCATTTTAAGAACTGAGGTTGAAATATGTAGCAAGCCACTGTCAAACAGACATTTGCTACAGTCTTTTTATGTCCCTGTTCTTTCTCATAATTGTTCTCAGTCTTGTGAAACCAATGCTTTTAAACAGCAAATGTGTGCCGGTGTGTGAGCAAGTTCATGTGAAGAATAAATATGCACATTTTCTCTCTCCCTGGATATGAAATATGAGCAATTCATGATCATTCAAACTTAATAACTTTTTACCTCTCTGATCTCTTCCTCTGTTTCTGTCAAGAGGGTGACTAGTGTTTTTTCTTATTAGAGAAAGTGTGCTCAGCAATACTTAGCAGGGCTACTATCAGTACATCCTCTTCAGTGACTATAAAAGAGTCAGATAAAGCCAAGGAAAGTATCCTCAGTTCAGCTGTGACTGTTCTCTGCATTTCATCTTACACAAGCAATATTGTAATGAGACATATGTTAATTAGTGGTCAAGGTAATCACAGAATGGGACAAAAAGATAAAAGGAAGGACAGTAAGAACTAAAACACCAGAGCATCACTTTCTATGCCTAGTAGGAAGTTGGAGCACATCCTGCTAGAAGACATGTCTAAATGCATGAAGGACAGAGATTAGAGTCAGTGGTTAGACACAGTCAACAGGGCTTCAAGGGCAAACCATAGCTGACTAAATTAGTGGCCTTCTAGAATGGAGTGACTGCATCCACAGAGGAGGAAACAGCTATGGATGTTATCTGCCTAGACTCTGATACAGAGTCCCACAGCATTCTGGACACTAAATTGGAGAGAAATGCATTTGACATATGGATGATTACCTGGATGAGGAATTGCTGGGTAGATGCACCCAAAGAATTATAGTCAACAGCTCAATGTCCTAGTGGAAATCAATAACCAGTAGTGTTCTCCAAAGGTGTGTACTGGGACAAATGCTATTTAACACCTTCATCAATGACATGAAAAATGGGATTGAGTGCACCCTCAGCAAGTTTGAAAGCAACATCAAGCTGAATGGTGAAGCTGATTATCTAGAGGGAAAGGATATCATCCAGAAAGATCTTGACAGTTCAAAGAGTGATCCCATGTGAACTCCATGAGTTTCAACAAGGCCAAGAGCAAAGTCCTGCACCTGGGTCAGGGCAATCTGCAGTATCATCCAGGCTGAGGCATTAATTACTTGAGAGCAGGCCTGCAGGACTTGGATGTGTGGGTGAATAAAATATTAGATAAAACCTGACAATGCACACTCACAGTCCAGAAAGCCAACCCTGCCCTGGGCTGGATCAAAAGCAGCGTGGCCAGCAGGGTGAGGTAGCTGATTCTCCTCCTTTACTCTGCACTTGTGAACCACAACTGGAGTACTGCATTTATTTCTGGGACCCCCAGCAAAGGAAAGACATGGACCTGTCACAGTGGGTCCAGAGACTGACACAAAAATGGTCATAAGCCTGGAACTCTTCTTCCAGGAGGAAAGGCTGAGGTGAGGTTTTTCAGTCTGGAGAAGACAAGGCTCTCTAAGAGCAGCCTTTAAATGTGTGCAGGGGTTTCAAAGAAAGACAGAGAAAGAATTTTTAAGCCTCTTACCGAGGCCTGTAGTGACCTGACAAAATAAATTTGGTTTAAAATGACGGACAATGACTTTAGATTGAAGATAAAGAATATATTTTCTAACAAGGAGGGTGAATCATGGAAACAGGTTTCCTAGAGGTCTGGGTGCCCCACCATTGAAGGTGTTCAAGGCCAAATTAGATGGTGCTTGAAATAATCTTGTCTAGGGAAATATGTTCCTGCTTACAGCCGTGCATCTTGGACTAGATGATTCTCAAATGTCTTTCAACTCAAGCTATTTTATGATTTTGTGAAGATACTTCACAGCATTAATTATCTATTGATATATCAGCTTTTGCCAGTCTTTGTCTACAGTAAACCATTCATTTTTGTTATATAAATAGGAATGCAAGTCATACAGACTGCCTTTTGACCTTCATTCAGAATAAACCTATTTTTCAAATACATATGTTTTCATGTGTTAAAACATTGGTGTAGAGCAAAAAAAAATATTCTATTTCTTCAGGCAAAGAAATTGGATTTTTCCTTCAGTCAAATCTCAGCTTTACCAAAAAATGTTTTATGGAAACATGGTGCATTGCTACTATAAAAATTGAGTCAGTTTTAAAATAACACCTTAGCAATAACATCAATACCATATTGTGAAACTATTGTTGACTTCAAGCAAATTTTTAATGTCCAATGATTCTGATGGCTAGCAAGCTACATTCTGTATTTCCATTGAATTTTCTTTCTATTTCAGGACATGCTGAATTATCACATTTATCAGAGTTGGATTGTACAGACTCAATTGGACACATTGAACAAGACCATCAGGGCAAGTCAGTGATGGTGCAAAATAATTTCCACAGAACTTTATCAACTCACACCAGCTGAGGTTTGACCCTTGTATATTGTTACCAGCCAGATCCCAGCTCTCCAAGAGCTCTTTTGATAACCTAAAAAGTTAAGGATTCTTTCTGATATAGAATTGACACTTAGATACACTTAGGTATTTTATGGAACTAGGTTTGATCCATCTAGATAGGACTGGTTTGCATTGCTAATACATGGATGAGATTATGTGGTCTCACATTTTAATGACTTCTTTGAATTCATAATTAGACTAGAAGGAAAGAGGTTGGTGGTTGCACCTCAGATTCGAGAATTTCAAAGAAAGTGTTAGTAGGACAGATAGTTACAGGCAGACCATTCTCAAATGGGATTACTCTGAAACAATTGTCCAGCTCTGAATAACTTTTCCTATCTCCAGAGATGTGTGAAAAAAGATTTTTATTTCACCTGGTTCAAACCAAATTAAATCTCAGCATTCTTACTCCCATGGTTTCCTTAGGGACTTCTTGGGAAGATAAGCACGATTTTGTTCAATTGTGAGATGTATAAAATGGATGAAATTATTTCCTCTTGGTACAATTTGACATCAAGGAATTTTGAAGACTTTAGAAGTAAAATCTACTCCCCAAGTATTATAAACATTTACAAAAAAGTTTGTGAGTACCATGATCAAAGCAATACCCAAAACATAATCTTGAAACAAACTTCAAAACCTTTTTGAATTTTTTACAATGTGCTAAACTGAAAATAGAAATGAAGGCACACACATGCTGGACATGGGAGCCTTGAACTTCAGTCATTATTTCATTTGTTTTATTTTGCTTTTAGAGGTTTTGTGTTGTGTGTGTGCTTTTTTTTTTTATTTTGCTTTTTTCATCACAGATGAAAAAATGGTGTTATTTCTAAAAGCACCAAAAGTAAGAATCCTTCTGTAACTGTCAGTGAAAAAACCCAAAACCAAAACCACAAAACATATCTTGCAGGACTTTCTTCTTGTCACTTTCATAAAAATTTCAAATAAGTGCAAAGTAGTTTAGATGGTTAGTCAAATGGAACTAATTTTTAGATGATACAATATTTGACTACCAGTAATTAGGGCAGCATTTTCTTTTAAACTGTAAGAAAAAATTTAACATTACTCAGGTTACTCAAGAGAAGTCAGTACTGAACTTTTTTCTTTGTCTGAACATCAGTATTGCTAATAATGTATTTACAATACAATGAATTAATCACAGCATCATAGAATGTCTTGGTCAGAAAAGGACCTTGAAATTCACCTAGTTCAAACCACCCAGTTTACACTACCTTTGCACATAACTTATATGTATTTGCAATACATATGTCCTGATACTTCAGTTTCCTTAAAAACAAATAATATTTTACTGGGAAGTAAAAACATATTTTATATGAAACGTAAAGAAATAACCTAGTGTTAGAAACAGAGCTCTTTTTGTATTTTCTTTTTGAAATAATCATTTGAAATATATTAAAAAATTACCATCAGGGAATACAAAAAAAGAGAATCTTTACTGTGTGGAATTTTTGCCACTTGTCTCTCTTCTAAATAATGATGAAAACCAGAAATTTCCCAAAATTATTCTCTGAAACATCTCATTGCATTTCTTCCTGCAAAGGCTAATTCAGCCATTTAGGAACTGAAATAATAATTTTAGTTGTTTAGTTGTCTGCTGGAACTCAAGCAAAGATTATTTTAGGTTCATTTATCATTTAACTCTTCTCCAATAAATTGTTGTTTCCTCAATAGTTTTTCTCCCATTAAATCTATGGTACACAATTCTCCCATGAGCTTTGACTCATCACATCACTTGAGCACAAGGAAAGAGGGAGACACCTGGCAAAGGATGTGCCTATGTCCAGAATGGAAAATGAACCATCCAAACCACAAGTGACCCACAATTCAGCCAAGAAGAAATTGTCTGTGAACTCAGAAGAGATGCTATAATTTAGTTTAAGAAAATAAAACAGTTTTGTTCAAGTCTAAACATCCTCAAATGAAGAATTTTGATTTTTCAAATTTGGGCACAATCATAAATTGCCTAAGGTAATTCTGAACTCTGTGCAAAATATACACATTGTCTCTTTAGGCAATATTGGAAAAAAAAAAAAATTCCCTTTTTGCTTAAGTTCCAGCAGACTAAACAACCAAAATTATTCTTTCAGCTCCTAAAGAGCTTAATTTGCCTTTACAGGAAGAAATGCATATCAGCTTTATCAAATTTAAAACAGATTTAAAAAATAATAGATTAATCAAGATTTTTCTTTTGCCATGTGATATTTTTCAGTGGGCCCAGAGAGTATTCTCAGCATGTAGTCACTCACAGGCATAGGCTAGAGGCACTACACTTCCTGTTTTTGAGGATAGATTTCCAAAGCTCATATTAAGTTTCCTTTCCTTTCACACTACAGGAGTAGAGCTTATAAGAAACCTCCTCTAAACTGCAGGACCCCTGTAAGAATTTTGAACAAGAAACCTGGTGGCTTTATAGCTGTAAGGAAGACAGTGATCATAGGGCACTACATGAAAGACATCTGTCATTGAAAAGCTGAAACAAGCTATTTTTAGAAATTTAGCATATTTCTCTGTGTACATGTGGGAAGGAGAGCACATGGTGTGTATCATCAAGTGTGTAGATAATTAATGGATTATGATAATACTAGGGAAAAAACACATGTTACTTAATGCCCTCAGGCTTACAGGAAACCCAAGAGATGCAGATTGCATGAGGTAAACAGAAGAAAAATTAGTGTGCATGAAGTAATAATTTAAAGCTGCAATCACGTGAGCATATTGGTTTTCAATTATTCATTACCAGAAAACCTGTAGATAATCTTTAATCTGAAAAACCCTCAGGCCCACAAGACCTATTGAGGATGTAAAGAGACTAATAAAGTGGGGGATGGAATCAAGGAGGTTATATAAATTGTTTGTTAGCAGTAAAAATTGTGTAGAGATTCCATAAATTAGCCTAAATAATTCAGTTTCATTTAGCTGGTACTGCTGCATTTTTTAAAATGATACAGAAGAGTAATAAAAGACACTACAAACAATTAAAATGCATCAATAATAATTTCTCTACTTTTGTTTTCTTCTTCAGTTATCTTTCTGTGGAAGAAACTGGACAGATGCTTAGTCTGAAATCATTCTTGAGAGAGGTCCCACATAACAAATCTTCTAATTTTTAACAGAAGTTACAATCTCAGTGATTGACATCATGAACTTCCCAAATGAACATCCCAACCCCATGGAGAATAATAATGAAGCAAATGAACAAGTAAATATGGAAGAGAAAAAAGAAAGAAAAAAAAAATCTGAAAGTTTTAAAGAGGTTTTTGTATATGGTTGAAAAATTCTGGGTTTTGTTTTGCTCCTCATTCAGCTATTTTTCACAGTTCACATGACCAAGCAGATTTAGGTTATCTTAATATTTCATTCAATTTAATTCAATCTGAAGATGAAGCACAGAGATATCTACAGCCCTGAATATTACAAGAGGAAATTGAAGTGAGATGTTATGAAATTTGGATCAAGTGGTGGACAAGGCCCATTCTGCTATAAATTCCTGGTTGCTGCATGATTCCCCAAGCTATTTCCACGTTAGTCAGCTCAGTATCAAAATTTAAACAAAGTCCTATGTTTTTGCAAAGTGTTTTAGAAAAACTTTAGCTCTTAGGGCTAATACATCTCCCACCAATTTGTGAGCAGCCCCACTGAACAGCTTCTCTGGCTTTTAGTGCTTCCAGAGAACAAAATTATAGGAATAAGGATCTGGCTGGGTATCTAATCCTGCAGGGACCTGAATAAATCTCTTTAGCTTCTTTCAAGACTTCAGAGGCTGGCAATCATTAGCATACAAATAATTATAGAACCAATACCATCTTAGGCTTTAAAAACTCCTTTGACTTTTGTCTGTCATGCAATACTTCAGGTGTTTCACACATATTCACTGGAGTCAGCAAAATGTGTGACTTACATGGCTTTTACTTGTCATTCTGCAGAATACAGATTAGCAAAACAGATGTGCAAAGCCTGGGAGAAGTCTGGCTGTGCTGGATTTTACCATGAGCAGAAAGAAATCTGCATCTTGCTGTGATTAAACTCAGCAGGAAGAGTCACAATAAATTGTGTTAAATCAAGCATGACCCTACAAAGTCTTAATACAGATCAAACAAATTTAAAAATGATTTTTCATGGTTAGGCATACAAAATACAGAATGGACAGAAATACAGGAAGAAAAGCAAAAAAAAAAAAAAAAACCTACAATGACCCACATATGGTGTCATTATTTGTGCTACTAAACTTGTATTAACAAAGTGGTATATTAAAGTCATTTTGTTTGTTTCTATAAACAATTCTAGGGATTTTCCCCTGCCAAGTCAATGGGACTGGAAATATTTAAATCTGTTATTTTTTACAGCCTGGAGACATGCCTAACTTCTCAGTTAAACAATAAAACTGCGACGAAAAGGTAGAGCTGTGAAAGGGCACAAATACTGCATTTTTCTCTAACATTGTTTGCTAGCATTGCAATATTCCTGTTGTCTCCTGTGTGTTCATGACAGATTGCTGCTCTAGGTGTAGAAGATAAAGAACATGCATCCTGGCACACCTCACCTGTGATGTAGACACCCAGGTATGCAGTACAGGAGAGGAAAAAAAAAGCTGGGCATACCCAGCAGTCATTTTTCATACTCCTGAAATTTTATTGAAAGCAAAAGTGTTAGTTTCTGAATCTAAATTGGTACCAAAAACAATGTAAGGCAAGAAACTGAATTTAAAAACTCCGTCTTGGATTTGTTAGAATAGTAGTGGTTTGGTATGTCTTGGGCAGGTATAACACTTAATGCCCTTCAATTTAGTGATCATTCTAGCAGAGGATTTTACTTGATGTGTTGCAGAGAAAAAAGATTTAAAGTCTGACCACATATACAGCATATTATTAGTTGTGTTTTCTCTTTTGCTGACCCTACTCAATAAAAAATGCAGCAGAAGGCAATTAAATCTTACTCAAAGCAAAAACTGGGCATTAGTGTGCAAACTATCTCATGTGTTTTATTGATGTGGGGTGCTAGGTGCTTGCAAACCTATAGAACAGAATCCAGAGGATTAGATTTGGTCTGGACTTTGAAAACATTTATCAACCTTTCTCACGTTGGAAGTTCTGTTCTCATTGCTGGGCTTCATAAATATCCCAATTTGCACCAATGTTGCTTAAGGTTAACTGAACTGCCAAAAGAGATGTGAGTCTTCAGGTGTGGAATTGCATTTATTTAAATCTCTGCCACAGTCATTTTATTTTTGTGTTGGCTAGAAAGCAATTATTTTTTCTTGCTTACTTGTTTTGTACTCACAATATGTACACAAAATGTTGTCTTGGTTTGGAAAAAAGTATTTACTGACTATATTGTATTGCAGTTTTCATTGAAAGTCTTAAGCTATATTTAAACCCTAGGACTTTTAATATGCCCCACTGTGAAATCTTGTCTTTCTGAGTAGTGGCATTAAGCAGACAACACTGAGGGACAGCATACGAGGCTACTTCACATCACCTCTGCAAATATGTTAGAATCTTGTGTCTCTATATTTTTGAAAAATACCATGGCATTACAGCTCTGCTGGAAATCATGAATGTAAATTACTTTACGTATAAAAAAGCAATATATTATTTAGTATGTTTTCAAATAGCTTATGCCAAAGTAGAAAACATTAATAAACATCAAGGAATTTAAAAGCGTGGTGGTAGGAAAATACAGAAAAGATTTATGCCTACAGCTGAAATAAAATTTTATTTCTCCTCAGCTAACTAGTTTGCCAATTAAATGTCAGGGCATTGTTGCCTCCCAATTGATAGCAAATGTGGAAAACTAGTTTGAATTGTGGCACAGAAAAAACAGGGAACATAGTCTTAAAATAAAAATTATGAACAAGAAGACCCTTTTCCTGATTCTGGGTTTATCCAGTTGTTCTGTGGAGGTAAACTGTTGCAGCAAATGTTCTGATACTGCACCAAAAAAAAAGAAAAAATTATAATTAAGGATCTTTCATTCAGTTCCCAATTTAGCAGTGCAAAGCATACTCTAGCTTCAAATTTGGTGGGAAATGTATTGCTGTCTTTGACATTTGTCTTAATGCTTGTCTTTGTAAGGCAAATCAGGCATCAATAAACAAGTATTAATTGTTAATAAACAAGTGGACAAACCCTCTTCAGTTTGCTTATACATGATTTTTTTTCCTCCTCTGCAGCATCCCACCTTTAAGCATCACGTGGCTTCGCTGTTTCTGCATTCTGAATCAAGCAAATCCCTGACCCTTCACAGATGTGTCTACTCCTTTCTGGTGCTAGGGCTTTGCAAGCCCCCTCTCATCACAAATGTCAGTATAAATTGGCCTCCTTCAATCAGGTTTTCAAACAGGTCACCTTGTGAGGCTCACAACCTCTGATAGCATAACCTTCTAGCCCAGCAAACTCCAGCTTTGGCTCCTCTTCAAGGTTTAAAGTTCTCTCATTGGGTTACTTCTTATTTTCAGAAGAAATGCAAAACTACAGCAGGATCCAGCAGAGTCAGAAAATCAACCCAAAAACTGTTTCAGGAGGCACTGGAGAGAACTTCTAACTCACACCTGTGCAATATGAGCAATTTTTTTTAATAAATGTGAGCTATCAAAAGTCAGACCTACATTTTGGCTCTTCCTTTCCAGCCATCTCCTCATTGCCAGTTTTTATAAATATCTTTCTTATAGTTCTCAACTTTTTGAAGTAGTCTTTTTTGAACTCTCTTACCAGCCTACTGCTTTGTAATTACCATTAGCATTAGTGCAGCCAGGCTGGCCAAAGCCACAGCATGAACCTGCCCACCTCTACAAGCAAGGTGGTGAGCAGTGCCCGTGCCAATCTGCTCCAGTAGCTCATGTTTTCCTAGGAAGATCTATAGTTGCTTCTGGCAGTGCACCATCCAGGACCACTGTGGTAAGGAAGAGTAGTGTTCATCATTGTGACAAGTCCATTCCCTCTGCCAGCAGAATCATCTGACTTGGGGAAGAAAACTGTAGAGTTGTCAGATGCAGAAGCATTGCAGGTATCCAGATCTAGCAAAACTGGCAAGTGTATTACATTGGCTAGAAAATTTGTAAAATCTCCTTTAAAAAAAATTACAAAGATGTGACACTGCCAGTCCACCACCTGTAGATGTTCTCTTATCCTGTCTTAAAAGCCATTGATCCACACTGAAAAAGGGGATGGTTGTGCTGGTTTTTGCATGAAAAGTAAAAGGACAAATGTTCTAAGGGAAAATATGTCCTACCTGTGTGTGTGCTGGGCAGCATGGTTTACCAAGTGGGTGGGTTTGCCCCCTTTAGACTGATCACTGCCTTGCTCTTGTCCTGGCTGGGAGCCAGATCACATCATCCAAGCCATGCATGGGGGATCTCTGGGTCTGTACAGCTTTTAGGGCAAAAGCTGTTTCCCTACAAAGAGGATCCCGTGAACCAGGATGCAGGATGAAGTCTTCACATACTGTGCTTTTACAGATGTGCAAAGTCCTGCAACAATAATGAAGACGCTTAAGTAACATCAGTACTGCAAAAGAAGTTTCCTTGGTACTTACTACTGACATTTGGGACAAAGGTCTCTGGATTAAATGGCTGTCTTTGCTTTAAAAGAGTTCCCATTCTTGTGATACTTCTGGAAACAAGAAGTCTGATTAGGGGGCCTCTTCCTTCAACAACCAAATGCCTCAGTGTCTGAATGCTCACTAGGCAAGAAAGAGAATTGTTGCTAAATTTGTGTAATATAGGCTCTAATAATACACTTATGAATTGGAAATCCACGGAGGTATTTTATTTATTCAGAACTTATCACATTTCAGAAATGAAAATTACCCTTACAACAGGAAACTCAACTGTTCGGAATTCTCTAGGACAACAAAAATTTTTCTAAATAGTAGTTGAGATATCTATGTATTGATAGAATATTTTTCCCCTTCTTCCTATTTTCACAGCAAACAACACTGACAGAAGAAGAGTTCAGCAATAGGAAGGGTAATATATTTTAGTCCAAAATACAGTAGCTTTACATGAAAGATAATTTTGTATTGGACAGCTATATAATGACTACTCTAAACCACTGCTGGACCTAAAATGAAATGCCCCACTTTCGCTTTGGTCTCCTGTCAATTCATTAAGATAGCAAAATGGTATTTAGAGATTGTTCCAATGACTTCTAGAATATGTTGGGCCTTCATGTACTCACTGTTCAGGACAAAAAACCCCAACAAAACAAAAAGCTTTATAATGGTATTGCAAATAAGGTGCAATGCAGTGCTTCCTTCTGTTTAGTCTTCCAAATGTGTAAGTGATACCATCACTTTCAAAGTCATTGAGCCTCATTATAATAGCTTTTCATATTGTGGACTTTGGTAATAAATAAAATACTTAGCTGTAACTACTAAATTGATGGGAAATATGTTAAAAGAGAATTATTTTTAAAAAGTCAAGAAAATTGAATTACTTTGGAGATCAGAGACAAAGAATCACGCTATATTTAAAACTTGTATCAGAGTAGTTAAATTTTAGTAAAACTTTAAAGTATTTTGAGGTATATTTTTCTTTTAAGCCTGATGGAATAAAAAATATGAAATCATATGTATCTTAGTGAAGATGGAAGTCTGTGGAAGGCAACTTCATAAAATACAATATTATTTTAAATATTTTTAGATAAAAGTTGTGCCAATTTTTGCTATCCAAGTAAAACTAACATCAAATCTGTCTGCCTAAATAAGCTAATACAGGTGGTAAATATTTTCCCCGGCTGCAAAAATGGTCAAACAATCCATAAGTTCTTCCTCATTTGGGAAGTACTGTTGATTCATAGAATAATGATCTCATAATCCAGCATGATTTTTCTGTGTTGAGAAGGGTAATTACAAACCCAGTGCAGAAACATGCTAGATGTGAGGGAAATTTCAAATATCTGTGACTTGCTCTCAGACTACTACCCTTGCAGAAATGCACAGAGCAGCTCTGGGAGATCTGTTTGTTTTCAGAGCTGCGTCACCTTGACCTCCTCTCCTAAGTCTGAGGTGCAATCTGGTAGAGCAAAGAGAATTAGTTCACTTTCCCTTTAAAGAACAATTTTATTCAGCCTTCCAGGTAATAGAAATACTTGTTAAATTTCACTGAATGAGAATATGCAGGAAAGTTCTGAAAAAGAGAGTAAGGTTTGCTCTCCTCGAAACAAAAGTGATTCCTACAGCCAGTCGGCAGTAGGAATGCCTACAGGCAGGAAAGGAAAAAAAATTTTAAAAAAAGACTAAAAAGTATGTTCCTTTATTGTTCTTTTTGGCAATTTCCTGAATAAATTTTTATAATATTTCCCTTATGCCTAGAAAAATAAGTATTTTTACCTTATATGTGTTCTTCTGCTACCAAATCCCCGTTTATCATCTGACTTTCTGGACAGTACCAATTCTACAAGGTGGTACTCTTAGGTTTTCTTTTTTTTTGCTATGAAATTTGTTTTTTCTTTTTATTTGTCCAGAAAAAGCTAAGTCAACAATTTATTTGCACTGTTCATTTCCAATACCTTGTGCAAATTCATGCAGGGACAGGTGGGCTGGTCCCCTACTATGGACAGCCCAAGTAAGATCTTATTTATGCAGAAATTCATTTTCAAGCAGGCTGAAAATCAACCAGTGACTGAGGAGAACAACAAGTAAGGGGAGACATTTTGAAGATGTAGTACCTCTGAAAAGTTTGAAAGAGTTACAGTTGATGGGTTAGGGAAGAAAGGGGCTATAGAAGACTGCTGCAAAGTTAATTTTCTCTTTATCCATCAGTACTAGGGAAAGAAAGCTAAACCAGGAAGCAGAATATATGTCAGGAAAAATAGTTTCACTGTAAGGACAAAGGCCTGGATCAGCTTGCCAAGACACTTGGTGGGGGTGATCTCAGACACTGTGAGCAGAACATAAGAGCTAATATGGAAATAACTCAGCTCGGGCTGTGGTCTGTGTGAGCTCCCTGTCAGCCTTATTTTATAGGGAAAAAATATCTGGCTGTGCTGTTTCCTTAGTCTGCTTCACTGAATTGGCTCCATAACTTCCTTGTGTGAAAAGAAAGATTGAAACCTAAGCAAGTTCAATTATGTATAGATAAATCAGGACTGGGTTTGCTACTCCATATACATTTAATTTCCCTCAAAGTAAATTTACTAAATTCAATTGAAATTCTGTAGACACCTTCAACCATATTGACCTATGTCACTTGAATAATCAGTTTTCCATGACTAAAGTTACAGTAATTCAACAAAAATGTGTAGTGACACATTTTCATACTCATTTGAAAGAAATTTATTTTGATGTTCCTTTTTCTTTCTGCAAATGATCAGGTTTGCAGCTTTACAACATTCAACTGGTACAGCTACGAGAGATTCTCCAAAATTTTATAAGTACAGTGTAGATGATGTGTCCTCAGAGTGAAAAAAAAGTAAGTAATCCATGTTTAAATACAATTTCTGTCTTTTCCTTTCCAATACTCTTTGACCAGAGGTGATTTTTCGTATGCTCCATGTACCTCATGGGTCTTTTTTTTTTCAAATAAAAATAATAATATACCTAAATCAGAAGACATTTAGGGAGTTTGGTTTGTCTATAATGACAAAATAATAGAATTATATCATGGTTCCAGTTGGAAGGTCCCATAAAGATCATCTAATTCCTATCCCACTGCCATGGACAGGAACATCTTCTACCAAAACAGATTGCACAGGGATCTAGCCTTAAACACTTCCAGGGATGAAGCACTCACAATTTCTCTGGGCAACTTGATTTTAGTGCTTCACCCTCCTCATAATAATAAAATTCTTCCTAATATCTAATCTTTCAGTTTATCTGCCCTCTTTCAGTTTAAAGACATTCCACATTTCTTATCACTACCTGCTCTTGTCAAAAGTCTCTCTCCAGCTTTCCTGTAGCTATCATTGAAGGCTGCTGTATGGTCTCTCTGGAGCCTTCTGTTCTTTGGGTTGAACAACCCCAAACCTCTCATCTTCATGGAAAAGGCAAAAAAGCCAGCTTCAGAATAATGCAGCTAATATTTTCTGAAAATATAGATTTTGTATTTATGTGCATTATGTTTGTTATTTTGTTAATTGTTAACCCTTATAATTGATAACTTCTGTTTCAAGAAGGTGTTTCAGCATACTCAAAATGTGGTTTTCATGGATTGAAATTAAATTTTTAGCAATAACATAGCAAAGATGATGGTTTTTATGGAAACCTGACATCTGCATCATACCACAAGTTTTTAGGTTTTTTGGTTGTGTATGGCATCAGTAGTTTACCCATTATTAATACAAAGGAAATCTCTCTGCCTCAGTTTCTCTATTTTCAAAATTGTTAACTGTTTGAAAGATCTGTCTTGGGTAAAATTAACCTCAAATTTGTTTAAATGTACTACTTGTACTCTTTGGAAACTTTTAAAGGCTCTGTGAACTAACAATGTGGAATCTGTGCTTTGCTAAGTCTGTCCTCTCCCTAAGACGTCTATAAAGCACCCACAAGATGGCATTAGGTAATACAACTTTTCAGCATTCTTTGATAGATCTTCACTCTGTGACTTCTTGGTTTAAGTATTAACTCCCATGGATTTAAGGGTTATTTGTGTTTGGTCTAGGGGACAGTCTTCTAATTACCAAATATTCTTTTCTTTTAAATAGAACATAAAACATTAAAACTCAGTTCTAGAAGTTTTGCCCATGCTAATGGCTCTGGGTTTATTTTCCACATGAGCCTGAATGAATTTCCATTATCATCTGTTGCAATATGTCCATGAGTTTGAAATAGCATTACATACAGCCATGAGGAAATATTAGCTAAGAGTGTACAGATTGTAACTAAGGAAGAACTCATTCTTTCAAAAATTCAGCTAATTTTGTTATCTCTTCTTAAAAAAATTGTACAGACACATTTGAAACATGAGTGTTCTCAAGAGGCAACATCTTACTTTTTTTACTTTCTTTTCCTTGCACAGTATTTTGTTTCTGAGTTTACATACTACCTGAATCCACCTTCCTTGACAGAGGATGATAAAAAAGGTTTTTTCAGGAACAGTTGAGCTGAAACAGAAGACCCATTCTTGCACCTTTCTCTCACAGACCATTGACCATTAAGAATGTTTCTGGCTTTGATTTAAGCCAAATAATGAGGAATTATCTGATCCTGACCTGGTCTCTAGTATGGCATGAGCAAACTTCTATAAGTTCAGTAACTGCTGTGGAAATATAAATACTTACTATTACAATTAAAATGAACATCAAAATCCATGCTGGAAAATGTTTTTTCAGATGGTATCAGAAAGTTTAAAGGCTTGCCAAGTAAATATTGTGCTTAAAATTTTGCTTTTACTATGAGGTTTGAGAAAAGTTTTCAACTGAATAATTGATGCTTCTTAAGTTTTTATTTACCTGAGAGGACTCCCTTCTAAGTATGTTTCTCTTGTAATTTCCCTCAATGAATGAAAAATATAAAATTCTATTAAGTACTTAATTGCAAAACTAGAGTAAAAATTCATTTGTTATCTATTTTATTTGGCATTCTCAGTGCAGATAAATTTCAACACCAAAAATAAAAATAAATTAAAGACAGTTTTTCCTGAATTTATCTTTTCAAGAAGGACAAATGCATTAGAAAAAAGGTTTCTAAAACTTTGAGAAAAGGGGTATAACTGGTGGTAGACAAATGCTACAATGTCCAAATTCCAAATCTGCTTCTGGTCTGTTAGTAGTAAATAGCCCCTAATTCAGTGGGTTTTTTTAATGCTAAGACTTTTAACAGGTTTTGAAAATTAAAACCATCCTTCATTTATTTTTATTTTTGATGTGGGAATAAAACTCATTGCTAAAATCCTACTGAGCAATATTAAAATAAATTTCTTTTGTTTTGATATCTTGCGATTTTTGATACACTTTTCTTTTCCTTAATTAATTACTTAATTGTTTGGCATCAGCACACTAAGAACTGCCAAAGACAAAAGATGAAGGTAATATACTTTAAAAAGGCATTAATTGTACTAAAAATACATTAATTGCTTCAACTAACAGATGAGCATATGGACTTTGGAAAAAAAAGGGACATAGGCATAAAATAACCTAATGTAGACATTCTGTAACTAACTCAAGATTACATGATCCTGGACACAGAATTTATCAATCTAACCTAACTTGTTTAGTCCTCTTTTGAGCAGGACACTAACTTGCTGAATCTCTTTCCAACCTCACTCATATGATTCATTGGTTTGTACTAATGAAGTAATAAAAGCAACTATGTTTTTACCTACAAATAATTTAAAATTATTTATTATCAAGTAAGCTATGATGTTTTCACTTCCAGTGTTTATTATGTCTCAGATTTTTAGCACAAGCCATACATTAATCTTGCCCAACACTAGCACCAAAAGCATTAATTTTTAACAGCACTATGTCTTTGGTGAATCTATAAAGTAAATATTACTTTAACAAACAATTTAATATAGTAAATGAACTGTGTACCAAAGCAATGCCCAGAAAAATAGTTTCTCCTCTTTCTAAACATTCTTTTCAATTGTTAAAAGAATAATTTTTTATTAGCATTTGTAAATTGTACTAATTTAGTACAGTAGTCTAGAACATATTTAGTGTATGCAATTATGTTTGTTGACATTGAATTTACAATTTATCCCTAGTTCTCTTGATTTCTTCCTTGTTTCTATGTAACCAGAGGCTAATCTTTGACTCTAAAACCCAATAAAGATTTAGATTTTTAAAGTAACTTTATCAAGTATTAGTAATAAAAACTTAGATGTGTTTACAAAGCAAAAAACTCTAGAAGGGAGTATACAGCTTCTGAATATGTAGACACTGAATATGTGGTGCATGGAGGTTCCTATTAAAAAAAAATTCAATTTTTAAATTAATTATTCTGAAAGAGAAGAAACACCAAAAGATTGCTCATCTAGAGGACTGGTAAATTTGATTGCTCATCCAGGGGAAACTGGTGATGGTATTCTCAGCTGAAATAATCAGTAGTTTTTTCCATTAAATACTGTATGATATGATGTTAGACATGCAACTAAAAGTAAGAAAAGAAGACTAGAAAAAGAATGTGAAAAGGAGTGTGTGGTTAAAAATAGCCAATGACAAACAAGTTTTGCAGCTCACAAAGGGTTCAAGACAATGAGAAAGTCTGGCAAGTCTCCAATGATTAAGAACAAATTAAGTTGGCTATAAATGGGTTTATATTAGACAAACATTGAATACTAATACAAAGATAAAATTATTATAAGATGATTGATCTATATATGAAAGAGGGTTTAGAACCCTTCAGGAAAATGGAAAAAAATACAATTATTCTTCTGTTCAGTAATTATGTATTAGGCCAGAGGAATAGAATTTTGTGATACGTAGTAATAACATAAAAGAAAAGAAAATGAAACAAAATGTTTGCAGAGTTTGGTAGTTACCTTCCATTAAGACATTGCATTATGCACCCAAATCCAGAGGTAAAACCATTGAAAACTATCTCTGCAAAACTATGGAAATTTGAAGCTCACTGTATTTCTATCTCATGAAGAAGAATACCTAGTACTACATGCTTCTATTGTACTTGTCTAACTGAAAAAAACAAAAGGCCACATAGGGAAAGGGACTTGGAAGTTATCATCTGGAAATAGGCAGTACAAACTGTAAAATACCATAACACTATGTAAGGTTTGCAATGAAAAGACAGGCTAAAATATATTTTAGTTCAGGTTATATGCAATTAGTTTATTTCCACAACTGAAGTCAAAAGTAGCTTCAGTAGGTGATTCACCATAAATTCTGGCATTCAAAGAATCCTTTCTTATAGGCAGATACTATGGATGTAATAAATCATATTACTGACATTGCTTTATTAACTTTTACTAATGATGTTGCAATATGTAAGGATGTGATGATATGAAAGTCATCTATGAGGCCTGAGAAGGTACTTTAGTTATGCATCTAGACTATGAGAAAAAAAGGAAGAGATTTTGGCCGCAAGTCATGCGGCAGAGACTGTCTCCTGTCCGCTCTGCCAGGGGCTAACCCTCACATTAACATAATAACCATTGCCTGCAGCATTCCATTTGTCTCTGGGTGTCATGCCATGTTTTAACCCCAGCTTACAACTAAATAGCACACTGCTGTTCACTTATTTAATCCCCGTACAATGGGGGAGCAATCAGGAGAATAAAAGGGAGAAAACTCATGGGCTGAAATAGACAGTTTAATAGGTAAAGCAAAAACTGTGTCTCCTAGCAAAGCAGGACAAAGATTTCATTCCCCACTTTTCATGGGCAGGCAGATGTTCAGCCATCTTCAGGAAAGCAGGGCTCCACCATGCATAATGGTAACTTGGGAAAGCAAATGTTTTGACTCCATGCCTGCTTCCCCCTCTTTCTTCCTTCCCCAGCTTTATTTGCTGAACATGATTCCATGTGCTGTGCAAAATCCTTTTGGTCACTTGGGGTCAGCTGTCCTGCCCGTGTGCCCTCTCAAGTCCTTGTGCACCCCCAGCCTTCCCCACTGGCAGGGCAAGATGAGAAGCAGAAAAGGCCTTGACAATGTGTAAGCACCAGTCAAGGGTAGTGAAAACATCCCTGCGTAATGGACACTGTTCTCAGGACAAATGCAAAGCACAGTCCTGTGCTATCCACTATGGAGAAAATTAACACTATTTCATCTGATACCAGCAGAGCATCCTCTTCAGGGAATACCCTGTAAAACTAGAAGATAGGTACTATATTCCAGGTTTGGTGCAGTTTCATCCATGTGACATTTATCAGGAATCAATTTCCTGCTCTTGGGGCTTGTTTTGAAAGATCTAGTGAGAGTGGTGCAAAACACTTCTAATGGGTGTGCTGAGAATCTCAGCAGTGTGGGACATGCAGGTTTCAGTGTTCAGACATTCTTGTTTACTCCCTTTTGTTCAAATGCTAATTAAGAGAGTCAGTTCATCACAAAAGTGACCATTTAAACAGAGTTTAGAAGATTGAAGAAATGCAAATACCATAGGTCAATAAACACAGAGGACAGCACTCCCATTCAAGGCCCCTTGGTTCTGAATAGTTTAAAAAGTAAACATCAATTTTCTGAAATAAAAATATGCCAATATCTCAACACACTGAATGGTAAGTAAGGAAATAGCAAGTGATTCTGTATGCATCTGTCACAACAGTGCACCAATTAATGGTTATTTTAAGCATTCTGTGTTAAAGGGGAAAAAAAAGAAAAAAAAATCTCCAAGTTTGCTCTAAAATGTTGTATGTGGGTAGGCAACAACACTTTGTGCATATCCTTCAGATCTTTGAGTAACATAGCTGTATATTGATTTTACAGTTATAAAACACTGAATGAAGTAACAGTGCATGAAACAGGATGTTGTGGACCCCTTAGAGGTCAATTGGACAATTAACTGTAAAATAACTGAGTGTTAAAACAAAAGACTGTAAAAGTTGCTGTTACTGTGTAGTCTGTATCATAAGAGAAGATTTATTAGGATTTAGGTAACAAAAATTTACTATGTGGAAAAAAAACCCCAAACAATCAAACCTACAGATGAGGCTAACTAGGGACAGAATCTTGAGCTGACTGAATTTTAAACTTTAAGAGAGTATTACGTCCAATTTAGAAGAAAGTTCTTTAATTTATCATTTGCAATGTAATGCTTGCAATTAAGAATCTAAGAGCTTTTGTCTGGCTGTATGTTAATTTTTTATGTTGCCTAAAATAACAATAAAACGTGAAGT
The DNA here is from genome assembly GCF_022539315.1 of Serinus canaria. Taxonomy (NCBI): domain Eukaryota; kingdom Metazoa; phylum Chordata; class Aves; order Passeriformes; family Fringillidae; genus Serinus; species Serinus canaria. Next base: position 126,106,061 of record NC_066315.1, read on the forward strand.
ATATTTGTGAAAATTACTTGGCAATGACCTTCCAAAGCACAGAGTAGTAACAAGTTGCTGTGATACCTGTTTTATGTGTTCCACATATATTTCACCTCTCTATCTTATTACTGTTTTCTCAGAAATGCATCTTCCAAACACAAATAGCATAAAGTGGTAATGACATTTTATGTGAGTTCTTTGAGAGGCAGAAATTAACCAGTTTGTGACTTAGGTATCTCAAGAGCTAGAAGTCTTGGGAAGTGTCGCATGAGGTGCTGAGGTAATAGTGACTTTGAGAATTGATTGACTGGAAAACACTTCAAAAGAAAAGAATATGATGCTCCTGGTGGACACTTTCTTGTTTTGCTACTGAGCATTGGTCAAAAATGCATGTTTGTACTGATTGTGTTTACTGTGTAGTGGACCACATTAGCAAAATCATAGCTGTCAGGTCAAGGAAAGTGGTTGTTACACTTAGCTCAGTCCTTGGAGGGCCACATCTGGAATAAACCATCCAATTTTGTCCTCTAGTACAAGAGCTGTATCAATAATCACAAGACAATTCAGTGGAGGACTATTATGATCAGCAGGGAGCTGGAACCTTGGTGAGACCAAGAGAAGAAGGTTTATTTAGCCTACTGAAATGAAAGCCAAGGAGAAACCTAATTAGTCTTCTTCTCCTAAGAGAGGGTTTGTAGACAATGGACCCAGACATTCGTCTGAGGCATACAGAAATAAGACAAGAAGCAACAGACAAAAGTTGCAACAAAGAGAATTCCAGTTGGCTATAAAGCCAACTTTAAATTAAATTAAAAATCTCTTTACATGAGGCTAATGAAATACAGTAACTGTTTGCATCACTGAAACTTTCCAGAAGTCATTTGTAAATGACTTTGAACAGCCAGGCCTGTCCCTGCTTTGAGAGGTAGGTTGTACTAAATGATCTCCAGAGCTTCCTTCAGCCTGAATTGTCCTGTGATTTCATCGTTCTGTTCTATTTTTCTATAATGCTTGCAAAATAAACAAACTTCATTGGCAAGAGGTTCCTGTGCACTTTCACTAACACTCTTTAGTCTCATTATCAGCACTGTGCATTTAAAATTGTATTTAAGTTCTTAAATTTTGAGAGGTAGATTTAATTTCCACCACATTTTGAATAAAACAGACACAATGGACTCAGGGCTAAAAAAGGCAAGGTCAGACTTACTGGAAGTGTCATGGAGTAGTAGCCCACTAACAAGCAAACACCATGCAATCTCTGCAGGATTTGATCTCCCTGTCTATTCACAGAGAAACCTGGTAGCTGATGTCTTGTAATTAGAAGCAAAAGAATATTTAAGAAACACGTTTCTCATTAGGTTAAACTGATAAATACTTTATTTGATACTTTACTCACTGACTCTCACTGCTTCTCTAATTTACCACCAGAATAATAAATGAAGCTGCTTATCGTTTTGCAATTTGCAGATTGTTAAGATTAAGGTGATTTTTATTTTTTTAAGCAGACATCTAATGTGCCAGGGTAAGTTTTTCTATTCGAGAGAAATAAAATGCCATTAAATATTTTAGATTGATTAAATTAGATAAAAGCCTTGAAAGTTTTCCCTGCAAGATTAATACTTGCAGGGAAAACTTTCTGACAAAACTTTCTTTTCTGGGTAGGAAATCATGAAGGAGGAACTGTTCCTCATTACATCACTGACTATTGCTAGGGGTCATGAAAGGTAACTATACCACACCATATCAAGAATTACCAGTCCCAAATCCAAGAAATATTTTCATTTTCCTGAACCTCATCCTCCAAAATTTTCTTTCAGTTTTCATTTGTTTCATTCACCCAGATTGAAATCCTTTGAAATTCATCCAGAAGTGTACTGAAATACAATGACCACGAAATAGGGAGTTAAAGTTCACTCAATTTTCATCATGTTCGTCTTACATGAATTCTTGAGTTACTACAAGGAAACTTTATCAGTAGAGTGTACTCTACTAACATGTGGTTTTTACTTTTTATGACACCAAAGTTCTTTTATTATTCTGAATTTTCTTAACATGCATACAAATTTTAATACAACAGAAATGAAGATAACCATTATATCAATTAAATACTTTAAAATATGCAGCCTTGTGACTTGGAAACATCAAAGTAATTCTCACTCACTTTATGTTGAAATTATATTTAAGATATATGAATAGAAGGAAAAACAAATAATGACATCAATTTTTGAGTCATGATAATTGCCTGTATAATGCTGTCTGTAACATAGGTGAATCCACCTTGGAAGTGTTAAGAATGCTGATGTAAAGAATGCATTAGCATGAAAACATAACAAAAAAATCAGAATTAATCTTATTATTTATGTGCAAGTGCTGTGGAAGGCAGTGATTTTTAAACTTTCAGAGATAAAACTAGAGAATTTGGCTCTATATCCTGCTGTGATCTCTAAACATTTTGTCCAAAGAAAAAATCTAAAGCTCAAACTAAGAAAGCTAAGAAAACGTTAATCTTACTGCTTACAGGGTTTAGACAGTTTTTCACTACTTTTTTGTAATATTAGGTTGTATTCTGCTATTAAAATCATAAGAGTGTGACTGTACTGGCAATTTAGAATGGAATTAGTGTTTTTATAAAATTAACATATTTACCTTCCCAGCAATACCTCCACTCTGAAAGAGACAGCAGGAGCTCAGCATCTATTGCTTTGATCATGAGTCTAATTACAATGGAAGTTGCTGGTATAAAAACAGTAAAATGAAGTTGCATAAAAATAATATTTTGGATAATTTGTGGGGTGAACTTTGATCTCAGAGGTCAATTCCTATTCTTACTACTACATTTAAGACATGTCAGCTATCGACCACATTTCTAAGTTTTTCTGTAAAAAACCCCATAGATTACAATGTTGATTTATTCCCAAAATGCAAAGGAGTCAGGTTAGATTTATTATATAGAGTTTGGTTTGATTTTGTAGTTATTTTACTAAACATAATTTATTTTACAAGTGTGAAACTTGCACCAAATCTCACATTCCACCTGGGAGGTATTTTTTATTATATTGATCTTCCAAATGGACAAACTCTGATGTATAGAGATGTTAATGTTGGCATTTCCACAAGATCATGCAGAAAGAGCAACCTGCTCTGAAAGGGAGCAGCATATTCATGGTTCCTATGGGTGTTTTCAAAACAACATTTTCCAAAATACCAAGTTCCTGGAGTCCTGGACCACCAAAGAGAAGCATTGTATATTCATGTGTTTTGCAAACAATACTTACATGGACAAATTATATCAGTGATGAAATTAATACAATTAATCCTTCTGATGTTGAATTTTTCCTGGTGAAATGAAGTTACTCTGCAAGTCAGCCTAATCCTGAGGGTTAAGTTTGCTGCTAGTGAAAATGTATAGAGAAAGACAAAGGCTTCTCCAGCTCCCCACCAGCTGAATGATGCTAATGCTACTTCCCTTCCCCACCCCTGGATCTTTGCAGCCAGCTTCTCTGGGTGAGCAACTCCTGCACAGTGGAAATGAGAGTGAGACTCATGGTTCCTGTGCAGTGCATGAAGACTAATGGGAGAGAGGCAGGCAGCCTTGAAGGCTGAAGAAAGCCTGAAGCTTCGGAGAGGTAACTGAGACTCACTGGGGAGGGAAAAAATGAGAAAAAGAGCAGGAGCAGGAGCCATGGTGTATTGAAAATGGACAAATAAACAACACAGATTTGGGTGAAGAAGCATCATTTCCAAGAGTACAGGTGGGACATGAGAGGCCAGAGACAGAAAAGAAAGACCTGTTACGTGAGATATTGACCAAATGTCCCAGATTTCACAGAACAAGTTGCTGGGGATTAAGGAAAAATGCGTATGCTGTACAAGGGAAAAAAACTGGATTTGTTTCAGGTGTTCTGGAACTATGTAACATTCTTCTTCATGGGCACAAGTTTATCTTCTCCTTGATTTTACTTGCTTTTACTTCTAACAAGTTCTTTCTTTGGCAAATATAAACAGCAAAGTTGATTTGACTGATGTGAACAATTAGTTTATTCAGGTGCATCTGTTACTACTTAATGTCTTAAATATCACTAAAACTTTGGGTGGTGAGCTCAGTGTATTGATTTCTTCTCTGAGGGTATTTTGCTAACAAAAATTACTCATCTCACACACTGGAGGTATTTTCAATATGAAAAAAATGTATTGCTACTAAATGTCAAGGGAAAAAAAATTCAGTTGTACAGGTTTTTTTCCTTGAAAATACTATGTAGGTCATAGTACAGATGTTGTGCAAAAATATTTTTTACATTAATATACTAAGGTTTTTTAACATACAAATGGTAGGAGTGCATTTTGGTTAAAATTTGGCTAAATACTGTGAGTTTTTGATTTCCTCACAAGACTTAATATTTCTTAATATTTCATCCTGCTTCTTACTCTTAAAGGAATAAGTAGAGTTTCAAAATTAGAAGCACTAATTAGAGTAGGAACTCCCTCCTATTTCCCTGGAAAGCCAGCCATACTCTAATGTGTGTGCTGAGCAGCTGTGCATCAGGAAAAGAGTGGCCATGACTGCATGCTAGTAAATTTTTGGAACATTCAAGTTATATTGCTTCTTAATGGTAGACAAATAGTCTAGAAATGTTTTAGATAAATGGCTTTACCAATCTGAGGCTTTCTAATTCTGTAAGAGTTTAAGGGGAGCATACCCCAAGCAGCATGGTAGAATGCCCTCTCAAAAATGATGAAGGCCTGAGGAGTAGGTACCGCAGAAAAAAAACCAAAGGTAGGAATTCTGTCATGTCAAAGGATAATCTAAACAATGCATACTCTGGGAGCCAGGTCTCACAAAAAGACAATAGATTTATGCTTTTCAGAGCCCCCATGGCTTTTGGAAATTAAAGTTGAGTAAATAGTTTTAAATTACTAATTTACTCAGTATATAATCACTCAATAAGTAATCACTATTTCTGCTTTCAGTGCAGTTGCATGCAGGTCAGTATTTACTTGAAAGTATTCATCATTTTAATTGATTCAATTAATGTTTTCCATTCTATTTTATTTTTTTTTTCCTCTGCAGTTGAACACAAAATTCTCCTACTAATAAGCAAGTTAACAATCTCAAATTGGATCTACCAAGAGCTTTTGGTTATTCACAAATACTGTGCAGACACACAAATGCACAGATATTTATCAGTTCTTAATTCTCTTTCTTTTCTAGATGATGGTCAAGCTAATGTTGTTCAAAAGTTTATGGATGAGCTAGCACTTTGTCACCTGGGAGGAAAAGGGGAAGAGTGCAGCAAATTAATCAGCAAGCTGTAAGATGTACTGGTTTGATACAGACTCTGTTTAATTTCCTGACACAAATTCATACAAATCCAATGCAACTGTAATTATACAATGTATATTATGACTTAAATATGTAATATCTTGTCCAAATAAAATTCTTCTTCCTTACCATTTTATTTGATCACATTATTATGAAACCAGTACCATTTTTGGGACAAAGGGCATTTTTCTGCCTTAGATATTATCATCCAGCTTTGGAAATAATGTTAATGATGAAAATGTGTTCACAGCAACACGAAACAATTTTATGTTACTATACTTTAATGTCTGATACTTTTGCATTTCACGCTTCTAAACACCACATGCCCAGAACCATCAAACAAGAATGCAGAGAAAGTTTATTGCTGACACTTCAAAACACTTCTTCCCAAGTTAACACAAAAGCTGCAAAGGGTTTAAAATGTGGTTGCAAGCAGTATACCACCAGCTTTAACAGATAGTTGGTTGCTGTAATATCTAATGCTGTCTTGTGAGCATTAAAAATGTCTCTAAACAGTCTGTGACCATCCTTTCATGGGTTCATAAACTTTGAGGACAGGTGGTATCAAAGGAGGCTGTTAATCTCATCTCTTTGCAAGTAACTTGGTCCCCTTGAACACAGCTCTACAGTGACATAATTCTTCTGAACTGTTACAGGGAGGAAGATAACATGATATGCTTTTACAAGTAATCCTTTCTCACGTTTGAGTTCTACCAATGCATATCTGAAGGAAATTTGTTTCGTTTAGGAGTGGCAGGGCTATGAAATTACACAGGTGGAATCCATATCTGGCCTTTGAGCAGCTAAGCACTAATTGCCAAATCAAATAACTGCTGAAATTCACAGTGGAATTTCAATTTTCTCCCTAAGTTTGGGCCATTATTATAGGAAAATATTGAAGCCTGAAACTTGTGACACAAGCTGAGTGTAAATGTTCTCCTTTCACACAACTGGAAACAGGGAGAGGAGAGAGGACTTGCCTGTCCTGGAAGAGTTGCAGTGCTTTGATAGAAGTTTCCCTTATTATAAAAAATGACATTTTTGAAATCCTAGCTATAGTAGCAATATCATTCTAATGCCATACATAGTGTCAAGGGGAAAGTAAATCACTTCATCAGATGTAGGATTCACCTACATATGAATTCAGTAGATTTGCTTCTTGCAAACTGTATTCTGGGAAAGGTTTCTCCAGATTGGGTGAAAATAAATAAGAATCCTGATATTAATTTGTCACTAACGATACTCCATCTAGTTCAGCTGTCTGATCACAACAAAAATTCTAGGAAACTGTCTTAGGTTGATAAGGAAGTGAGTTTTTGGGATGTGGTGGTCAAACCAATAGGTGCTCAGATTTGAATATTGGCATCCGGTGTGGCCACTGAGGATATGGATATGCCTCTGAGAACACAGGGGGTTAAAAGCAGAGAACTCCCAGGGGGAAGCTCTCTTGGTTCCCGTGGGTGAAAGAGGTCAGAGCTCCCCTTCCCAGCTGCAGGCCAGGCAGGAGAGGGGAAGCCACGAAACCTGAGTGAGGCAGGCTGGGCCTGGGACAGAGAAAGGAGATGAAGGCTCTGCAGGATGGAAGGGTGGAGGGAGAAGGTGCCCAGCAGCTGTGGGAGTTCTGGGCAGGCAGAGCCCGAGGTTTTTACCCTTCTCTTGGACAATGAAAACTTTAAAAAACACTAGTCCTCCTTGATTTCAACAAGAGAGACAAACATGCAATAGAAGGAAATGAGCAAGTGTGGTGAAGGTCTAAGGAAGTGAAGGATGTCAGAAGAAGATGGGGAGGAATCCTAGGTGGGAGGAGGTGATGGAGTGGCCTTTGGCTGGACTTTTCTTGCATAGCCATAGACGGAACCAATTTTCTGTGACACAGAGACTGAATTTAGAGGGAGGCAATGGCTTGAGCCAAGAGAGTGACCTGCTGCAGTGATGCCAAGTGCAGGAGTGAAGAGAGCAGAGAAAGATGAGGAGGGTGTGGTGTTGCCCTCTGTCTTCAGGGAAGAAGAAGATCTCAGTTCTTGAGACCCTTGGCCCCAGGGGGAGTGAAAATGGGAGGGACCTTTGTCCTGAAAGTGAGAAACTGTTGCTTTTTTGGTATTTGGCAAAGCATCCTTGAAAGGGAGCCCTATAAGCAGTTTTAGTCCATAAACAGTGGTGAGAGCACTGGACATGGAAGGAAGAGCAAATGATCTCCGGGCGGTGCCATGTGTGATCTAGAAACGCAAGAAGTTTCAACTGTGTTTCCTGGGGAAGCCTACGGTACAAGAGGGACTCCTCTCTCCTTGATGAACTGGGAGTTGATTACCTGAGGGGTGGTAACTGGATTGAGAATCTAAAGTTTTATCTCATGGTGCTGCGGAGGAAACTGGCGGGAGGAGGAGGAATGTTTTAAAAAGTTTTCATTCTGAGTTCTGTGTGTGTTCCTTTTTACATATTATAAGTTAATCAAGTTTTTTCCTTTATTCCTCAGGTGGAGCCTGCTTTACTCTCTTTCTGGTCACATCTCACTGCAGACACTAGAAAGAATGTATTTTCATGGAGGCACTGTCATTGTGTCAGCATCAAACCATGACAGAAACTCAAATGACTTCTGGTAATCTCTTTGGAAACACAAAAATATTACATGAATATTCCTTTTCTTTCCCAATACAGGCAGCTTATTTTTGTAACATTTTTCAAAACAAACATGGGACTCTAAAGGATAGTTTGCCAACTATGGAGAGAAAATTCACTGTGCAAGTAGTAGGTGCTGGAGAAAATCTGCTCAAGATATTATCAGACCTCTTGGTTTTCCTCAGAATCACAAAGGTCTGCTGGAAAAGGGGTATCTGGACTCTGATCAAAATCCCACAGTGCAAAAATTCAATTTGCTTTATTGTGGGCAGTTTACAAGTCCAACTATCAAATCCAAGCCTTTGGAGGTCTGCCTGAAAATATAGTCATGCTTTGGACACACCTGCCCACTCCAGCTGAAATGTGCTTCAAGAAACAGAACCCTTCAGACTAACTGGCTTTAGAAAAAAACTTCAGACAAAACTGCATAATTTCAATTGCTTTTCAGAATCAGAGAATATGCTGAGTTGGAAGGGATCCAAAATTCCCATCCTTGCACAGGAACATCCCCACGTGCCTGAGAGAATTGTCCAAATGCTCCTTGAACTCCATCAAGCTTGTTGCTGTGACCACTGCCCTGGGGAGCCTGCTCCAGTGCTCAGCCACCCAGGGGGTGAAAAACCTTTTCCCAATACCCAACCTAAACCTTCCCTAACACAAATCCAAGCCACTCTCTCAGGTCCTGTCACAGGTCACCAGAGAGAAGAGATCAGTGCCTGCCCCACCTCTTCCCCTCATGAGAAAGCTTCAGACTGCGATGAGGTCTCCCCTCAGTCTCCTCTTCTCCTGGCTGAACAGATCAAGTGACCTCAGCTGCTCCTCACTTGTCTTCCTCTCAAGGCCCTTCATCATCCTCATGGCCCGCCTCTAAAAGCTTAGTATCTTTCTTATACTGCAGTGACCAAAACTACACACAATATTCAAGCAGAAGACCAAAGATCAGATATTGCATTTCACTCAGGAATTAACATCTAAAGGGTTTCCCGCTTTCCACTTAGACCATTATTTCAAGTTTCTTCAAGAAGTTCTGTAAGAGAAATGGAACAGGGAAAAAAGCTAAATATTGGTCATTTTGGAGGTGATAATTCTAATTAAAAATGTCTTTAGATAGCAGCAAATTTACAAAGCTGTTCCAGTGGTACTGCACAAGGAGTCTGTGTTAGAAACTGCCCTCTGATACTCCTTCAAGTCCTTCATTCCTGACAGTATGTAAGTCTCCCTCCAATTTCTCCACAGCTTACTTAAAAGACCTGCAGTTATTAGGGTGGTATCAGAGATTTATCAGTTTCAGATCAATTCTCTTCTACCTCTAAATCCACCTTTGCCAGCCATGGTATTGCCAGGAGCCTACATTAGAACTGCAGACAGATGGCAATGGCAGCATCTGTCTGTACCTAAATCAGACACAGGTTAGTATGGCCGCACTTGTCAAGGTCCTATTCAGCTGGTGCCAAAAATCAGGTGCCACACTTAGGGAAAAAAGAAAACTAGATTTATAAAATCCGAGTTAAAAATATTCAGCCAGACATTCATTTAATGGATCTAACTTTTTCTTATCAGAGCATGCAGGCCAGTAGCTTCCTGTTTGTTTTCAGATAAATATTGTTAGACAATTAAAACCAAAATCTTTTGTGGCTTTAGAAAAGCACCAGATCCAAAGACCTGGAAAAGGGCAACAAAATCTGCCATCTGTGCCATTAGAGTAGTTACTTTTTCCAAGTGCTTAAAACAAAGTCACTTCTAAGTAGCTGCTTGAACTTAAGCTTATAGGTGTAAAAGTCAGCTATTCTCTGCTCTGATCTAGTACAACTGCTCACATTCCATGAGGCAGCATAAAATTTTAAGTCCATTATCCAAGTTCTCAACTCCATATCTTGGAGAACCAAATGTGTTTTAATTAAGAATAAAGCCCTTTTATTATATTGTGACTACCTGTTTCTGCAGATATTTATAATTGAATTATAAATCATCTGATTTGGTAGATTTAGCTTCTTTTTGCTCACATTTACCTGTCAGCTGTAATGCTCATGACACCTCTTATACTTGAACATTTTGCCTTTCATGGACACATACAGTTATTGTTTAAGGAAAGCCTAAACTGCACAATAAAGAAATATATATCTGAAAAATATTTTATTAACAATATGATATCATAAGGTGTGGTATAGTAAGGTTCATTACAAGTTTTCTTATAAATTTTGTCATAGAATTATAAAAAACACCTCTCAATATTTTTTTTATTATCTGCGTAGTATATACCTCCTAAACATATCAGTTAAAATTTATAAATCATAAAATTTATCCTTACTTTAAAGTTATTGAGGTCAGTAGAGTTTTACCCAGGATTGATTTGTTCCATTCAAACTTGTTATGTAGAATGTAGTTCAAGGTTGCTATGGTTATTTGAGACAGTAGTGTTTTGAATAGAATTACTTATTTTATATGAAAGGCTTTTCCATGTGCTCAAACTAAAGGAAAATGATCAGTTTGTTCTCTTTATTAATAGATCATGTTCCAGGACCTTTTTCAGTTTAAGACATACTTATTATATTTAGTATATTTATTTGCATACAAATAAACCTTGAGGAAGATTGTTTAAATAGGTTTCCATGATGCTGCCTTAGATAAAATTCTTCTCAACTTTTATGGCTAAGAATTCAGAATTGCCTACTTATATCTTTCTGTTTCTTTTGGACTGTTATCATATTTTAATTTTGCTGGCTCCTGCAGAGCTGAACTCTCTTTTATTGTTTCTCACACAGATAAATGAAACAATAACGAATAGTAAGTGGTAACATATTTGCTGCCTGATTTAGTAAAGTCTCATTTTTTTGTCCCAAATGACATAAGGTGCTTTTGCACTGAAAGACATGTAACTTGGCCTGGTTAGTTATGGGGTAAGACATGAACTCATTTGTTACTAAATTGAATCTCAGGAGCCAGATCAGAGAGCTATGGTAACGCAATTATTGCATCATGAATAACATCAAATTCCTTCACAGTACATTAAAACCTGTATCACTTAATGTTTTCTTAGAGCAGGCATTATTCTGAGCAGATAGATTTCAGATGCTTAAGAAGGGATGAAGGAGCCAAATTCTACAGGAGGATAAATAGGCAGAATGAAGCATGTTTTAAATACCATCATTTGAGGAATCAGAGACAGAGAATGTCTTGGGTTAAAAGGGACCTTAAAGATCACCCAGTTCCAAATCCCTTGCCATGGGCAGGCTCACCTTCCACCAGACCAGGTTACTCAGAACCCCATATTACCTGGTCCCAAACACTTCCAGGGACAAGACACCCACAACTTCTCTGGGTAACCTGTTCCAGTGCCTCACCTTCCTCACAATAAAGAATTTCTTCCCAGCAGCTATATCTGAATCTACCTTCTTTCAGTTTGAAGTCATTATCCTTTGTTCTGTCACTGCATGTCCTTGAAAACAATCTGCTTTCTTAAAAGCCCCATTTAGGGCTTATAAAGTTACCCCAAAGGTACTCTTCGGTTACCCCTTAGGTGCTATAAGTTTACCCCAAAACCTTCTTTTCTTCAGGCTGAGCAGCCCTAACTCTCTCAGCCTTTCCTCACAGAAGAGGTGCTCCAGCCCTCTTATCATCTTCATGGCTTTCCTTTGGGCTCAGTTCAGCAGGCCCATCTCCTTTCTGTGCTGAAGGCTCCAAGCCAGTCACAGTGTTCAGGTGGGGTTGATCTTGCCGTGACCTGCTGCCAGACTTCTCTTGGTGCAGCCCAGGACACAGCTCCCTTTCTGTGTTGCAAGCACACCTTGCCAGCTCATGCCCAGCCTTTCATCCACCACCTACTCTAAATTTGTCTCCTTAGGCCTGCTTTCATATCTGGGATTGCCCCTACCTAGGCACAGCATCTGACCTTTGGCTTTCTTGAGCTTGGCCAGGTCCCTCTGGATGGTGTTACATTCTTCAGGTGTCTCAACTGCATCACTCAGCTTGGTGTCATGTTCAAATTTACTGAGGGTGCACTCAATGTCTTCATCTATGTAATTAATAAAGATCTTAAATAGCACTTGTTCCAATATGAACCCCTAAGGGACATGACTTTTCACTGATGTCCACTGGAACTCTGAGCCATTGACCACCACCTTTTGGATGTGACCATTCCACCAATTCCTTACCCACCAAACAGCCCATCCATCATATCCTTCTCTCTCCAATTTAGAGGGAAAGGTGCTGTAAGGGACTATGTTGAAGCCCTTACAGAAGCCCAGGTAGATGACACTTGTAGCCATTCCCTTCTCCATTAATGTAGTCATTCCATCATAGAAGGCCACTGGTCTGATCAGGCAAGACTTTCATCTGGTGTGCTGGAAGCTGTGCTGGCTGTCCCAAATCATCTCCTGGTCCTCCATGTGCCTCAGCACAGCTTCTAGGAGGATCTGTCCCATTATCTTATTTATCCCAGGCAAAGAGATGCAGCTATCAACACATTGATAGCTTCAAGGGTCCACCCTGTCTACTCTTTTTAGAAATGGGTGCAATATTTTTCCTTTTTCCAATCTCCATGGACTCTACCCAGTTGCTATGGATTTTCAAATATCATGGGAAATGGCTTGCAACAGCATCAGACAATTCCTTCAGGATTCTGGGATATATCACACCTGGTGCCGTAGACCTGTGAATATTCAGGTTCCTAAGGTGGTAAGGAAACACTTCAGATTTCAGTCTTGAAGAAGAATCCAAATGTGAGTTATTGGTCTTGCTCTTGCAAGATAGAAAAAGATGTATAAAGATGTAAAAGATGTGTCTATAAAAAGATGGCATACTTGTAAAACTTCATAAAAATACATCCTCAGGGGTATTTGAATGGAAGCAGTAAATCCCTGGGTCTCTATTCAAAAGTACTCCAAAAATTGATGAAAATTATATGTTTATATGCATATACTACCATATACAGGGAAAACAGATAATACACTAGCTCCTCTTCCACAGTAGAAAAATAATTAATTATGAGACAATATATAATAATACATTATAATATACAAGACAATTATACCAATCTAATAAGAAAATATATATTTAAATACACCTTAAAGTCAGTGCTTTTTTAATAGACATTTCCTCTATTTTATTTCTCCCTCTGTGCTAGTGACGTGCTTTCTTCAAACCAATGTTCCTTCTTCTTTCCCTTAAATTTTGATATTTTCCATGGGGCAAACCCAAGACTATGTGAGTTATCTGCTTAGCTCTCTTTGAACTTGCTCTAGAGTTGCAGCAGCTGGTCATCATTTATGGAGGCCTGCTCTTTGAAGACCTGGTGGTGACCCACTGTGTCTTGTGAGCATGCAATGATGTTCTGGAGGTGCAATGATGTAGAGTTTGTTCCTTGCCTTCTCTCTCCTGACTGGCAGTCAGGCAGCAAATCAGGATGAGAAAGTGACATTTAGGGTACAATAAATTTCCCTACCCCACATACCTTGAGTGGAGGTGGAGAAAGACTAAGAAATCACCCTGGACTTGCTTTCACATTTTAGCTAGCGCAGGCAGTGTGGTCTCGTTGGCACCTGGCTATGCAGGCTGAGTAATACATGGCTCTGGCAAAGGGCTGCATCAGAGTAAAAGCAGGGAAAAAATTGCAGTTCTTGGAAGAGAAACTTTCTTTCCAGCTTATGCCAAGACAGTTCAGCCATGTGCCACCCAAAGGCTTGTGACAAAGCCACTTTTACCTGTGCAATTAGCTGTGCTGACAGCAAGCTCAGCTGAAAGCCTTGGCTTGTGCTTAATAGGGTTAGCTTAAGTACAGACACAACAAAAATGAAAAAGCTGCCTTGGCTGTGGACACTGATATCTGGAGACTTCTGCAGAAAGCAAGGACTTTCCATTACAGGTAGCCTAAGACAGTCTCTCTTCTCTTATGCTACTTTAGAATCTGGTAGCTCTGTGATTCCCTTACATTGAATCACTTTCAGTTGTACTTAGAACACTTGTTATACTTTTTTTCCTCTTTAAAAGTTTGTCTGCTCACAAATTTAATAAAAACTCTGTTCTTTAAAATAGAATTGAGTGAATATGAAATGCTTATTCCTGGAAAATATGGTTGCTCATTAAATTTGACAGTCATTGCTTATGTGGTAAATGCTGTCAGTGCCAAGAATCCTTTGGCAGTTTCTGCCAGCTGCAGGTCCATTATTTTAATTGCCTTTAACCTATAATCAATATTTGCTGCTTTCAATACAACCAGATGCATAGCTAAGCAATATGGAGGAGAAATATATAGTGTATTGCACCTTATATTTTGCTTTAATGTGTATGAGATGCTGCACAATGCATCATCACAATAATCATTCCATCATCAAAACTATTCCAGCTTCTTAGGCAATATGTCAAAGAGGAAACCAAGCATCTGTCTCTTACTCCAAAAAACTTGATGTGCATTTTTAGGTCAAATTCTGTTGCATCAGTGTAAACTTATAGAAATTTATTGGTAGCTAGTGGCATTTAAGTTATTTGGAAATAATAATGGGATACTGCACATGGGACTGGATTTCTTTCATTTACTTTTGCAAAACTATGCATGTCCACAACAGAGTTCCAGAGGAGTTACTGAACCCTAAAATATGTATAACAGGCAGTTTTTCTCTATTCTGGGGATCAGCTGTTAGATGCTGTGTCTGACAACTGGATAAAATGAAAGATGGGAGAATACCATGCATTTAGAGAATGGCACACCTTCTGGGAGTCATTCTTAGACCATCAAAGAAACCACACCTTCAGTTACATAATTTTGCATTTCTGATGGTTATTTATTTCTCTTTTTCTTCCTTAATTTTTTTTTCATTTTAAAAAATAAAGGAAATACAAATTAATATGGAAAATAGGCAGCAGTTTTGATCCAAAATGTACAATAGTCTTTGTACCAGTTATATTTAAAAGGTATGACTTGAAATTTTGAATTATCAACCCATCCTGAGCCAAGCATAACTTGCACTATTTCTATACAGATTGTGTCTAAATATGACATTTAGATCAGGCCCATTCATCTCTGAATTGTGATCTATGGACCCCTTTTCAACAGCTCTTAGCTCAGGTGGTCAGAGCATGGTGCTAATGGGGCTAACACCAAAGCTGTGGGCTCTAACCCTGTATGAGCTATTTACATAAGAGTTGGACTCCATGACCTTTGTGGGTCCCCTGCACCCCAGAAAATTCTGTGAATCTGTAAGCTATTGCTGCTGAAAGTTCTTGATAAAGTCTCAACTTCATCACAATTAGAACAAGCAATCCAATTGACTTCATTTGGGGTAGAATTTCAACCTTAGAGTCCAGACTGTTTCTTCAGAGAAATTGTATAAATAGTGCACAATTTAGACTAGTTCCATGCATAGAAAGCTGTGGAAGCACAGTACATTTCTCAGTGGTTCATTGCATCGAGGAAAAGAGGGTAGTTAGGTAAGTAAATACATAAAACTGTTTAGATGGCAGAAAGGGAAAAGACAAATCAAAGACACAGAGACACAGACACAGAAAAGATTGGTTTGTGTTCATTTCATTTCCATTAATAAGGAATTACCCGTACTAGGTTGTCTTCTTTAAATGTCTCAAAAGTAAGCATAACCTTTTTTTCATGTTTTGCTCCCCAGGTACACTGTGAGCTTGCAAGCACGCACTCCACTGCCTCCTGCTTGCTCTCCAGCCTGGCACAGGTATCTCTGCTCTCAGCTGACACAATATTGCTGTTTAGCCAGCTGGCAGAGCACATTTCTACATGGGACCACAGACCCCCAAGGGACCCTGAGCCCATCTTTAAACTGTAGCCACACTAGTAAGCCAACTCAATAATTTATGCTTATTAATAATGCATCTCAATGAATCATTACTCCTTTAAATTTTAAAACAATTGGTTTAGCATTTTTAATATTTATGTGCCATCAATGAATGACTCTCTTATTTATTCCAGCTACAGACATACTTGGATAATAATAACAAAGATGCTGGCTCTTAGTGGAGAAAAACAAGATTCTGAGGAGAGGTCAGACTGGTAATTAGCTGGAAGAAAAGAGGGTGGAATGGAACTGCACATAATCATTGTAAGAGCTGGAATTTGGAAAATGAAAGGAGATACTTTTTCCTGTTGATACCAGCCCCCCATGCCAATACCAATGCAGTTCCTCAAACTGTGAAGAGCTAAGATATCTGTAAGACAAGGAAATTAGATTTGTGATAACATTATGCCAAAGGTAATGACAATAATACATCTGGTCAGCAGCTGGCTAAACTGCAGCACTTCTGAACTCTCCTTACAAGCATCACATGAGTTACAAAGCCATTATATCTACAGGAGCACACCATAAGACACCATGAGTCATGTATTTTAAACAGTGCAACTCATAAATTAGCCATAGGACAACCCAAGGCTCTTAGCTGCTATACCATAGCTAATACAAACAGCTGCTTTCTCTGAGGTAATAGTGGTTTTTAATTCTATCCCTTGATGACACTTTTTAGATCTAGTAAAACAATCTTTTGCACAAGCCCAGTGCATGAAAACAAAGGACCAAGTCATTTGTAGAGCAGACACATAAGCTGAAAATGTCACATACAGGAAACTCACAGTATGTTAATTGCCCAGCCAGCCACCCTGTAATGAAAGCTTCTGGAAAGCAGTGTGTATGTCCCAAAACTTACTCTCAGAAGTTCTGGACAAAGACAGACAAATCTCAAAGTGCAGCCTTTTTAAAATCTATTTTACCTATTAAGAAAATAAAGACTAATTTTCCAGAAGCATAACTGATTATTACAGATATGAAGGATCATAGACAAATATTGGCCTATATGCCAAGGATAGCTTGTGCAAAAACCTCAGGCAGAATTTAGACCCAGTATAAGTGCTTTTAACAATCAAACTGCAGGTTGCAAGTTTCTACCTCAGCCCAAAATCCTACATATAATGATTTCTAATAATTTTTGTAAGTCCAGCATTTTTTAGCCTCCCTATAACAATTCCTCAGTTCAAGCTTGTCCCCCAGTCCCTGTATCTGTAGCATCCAACCCAGCATCCAGATAATCTCTAAATCATAAAAAACATCCTTCCCAAGATGCTGTAAGTCCTAGCCCTGAATGAACATGACAGTACAATATTCTTTGTGCTCATAAACCCCAAATGTGACAGAGCAGCTCCCACACCAAGCTATTTTTCTCCTGCCTTACTCTATTGAGGCACAGGTCTGATGGAACAGTCATGAGGAGTCCTACATTCTAACATTTGTTCTACTTCCTTGTGTCAAGCTTTCAGTTCAAAGTTTATCTATTTCCTTAGATTCTGTAAGGAAAAAAAAAAAAAGTTTTATTTAGCTAGGCAGAGTTCAGTATTTTGCATTTACCATACTTATGCTTTTTTTTTTTTCAAGTTAAACTTCATTTTTTTTAAATAAAAACCCAAACCAACCAACAACAACAAACTAACAAACAAAAACCAAACAAAACCACCAAAAAACCTGCACAATAAAACCCCATCTAAAACCCCCACACCAAACAAACAAACCTGTAAAAAACTTGCTTAGAATGCTTCATTTAGCTGACAAAACCCAGGATTTACAGTAACCTTATAATGTTTGTCTTTCTAAACACTGCTCAAATGCTCTTTTACATATCAATATTACCTATCAGTATTATTTTCAAAGACAAATTGTTTAAGCCTGGTCCAAAAAACTTTTTATAATTATCTAAGTAGATAATTCTGAATGTGTGATCCTGTGCCTCTGGCCT
The DNA here is from genome assembly GCF_022539315.1 of Serinus canaria. Classification (NCBI taxonomy): domain Eukaryota; kingdom Metazoa; phylum Chordata; class Aves; order Passeriformes; family Fringillidae; genus Serinus; species Serinus canaria. Next base: position 126,123,717 of record NC_066315.1, read on the forward strand.
GTTGCTTTTATAACACTTTAAGAGCTCAAACTCTGATGGTGCAGTAAGTCTGTGGGGAGAAAAGGATTCAGGAAAGGCACTTGGACATTCAACATAACTTCCAGCTGAGACCCACAGCATCTCTCCAGGAGCCTTATGATAGCAGCTTTCAGAGCTACAAAATAAATTTGATTTTCACCTTTTTATTTGTATAAAAACATTAAAGTTATTTTAAACAATTGTTTAATATATTTGTATGTATGACCAGGGAGATTTTTTGTAATTCCCTAAGAATAATGACAACTGTTTACTCAATGTATACATCTCAGTGGAGCAAGGGGTTGTAAGTCAGTTTAGAGGCTGGATAGGTATCATAAAGCACAGAATTCCAACTCAGCTAATTACTAAATCACGATAGATCTTGACCTTTGAATTAAATTAAGATTGTGCTATCTAATAAGTATCCAGATTATTATATACTTATAATCTACAAATACATCACCAGTTATATCTCACTGAGTACTGGATAAACAAAGCAGAAGTGCTTGGTAAGTACCAATAAAAGCAGAAAATTTAATAAAGTATTATTTTCTTCCTAAAGAAGAGAGAAGTAGACAAACAGGATCTAGTCTGAATCCCAACAGAGACAATATATAAGATACCTAAGGAACTAAATAGAAAGAAAATCTCCATTAGGCTGGAAAACTTGCATCCTTTGTGTTATTTAATAACACAATCCAGCACTGTTTCAGAAAGCTAAATGCTGAACCCCAAGATGGCTGGAGAACACTTATTTATTCTAGATTGACTGAGAATCACTTTATGATGTCAGGTTCAGATCTCTGCTAGACATATGTCTGTGCCTCTGACATTCATTTTTAGACAGAGATCTTTCAGAGGCAGCAAGGAAAGGGGCAAACTCTGCCCAGGTATATTATAATTACATGCATTTGAAAATATCAAACTTGTGAAACAACAACATATATTTATTGAAAGGTAAAAGAAGGAAATGAAAAAAAAGTACAACATGAGCCTTTAAATGATGTTACACAAATCCTGGTACATGGGAAAAGTAAATTCTTACTGGATCCATGAAAATTGCATCTCAGGTCCTGTCACTGGGTGCCCAGCATGTCAGGCTGCTCCATATAAGGACTGAGTACCCTACAGCATTTCAGCTCCTCCAATTGCCCTGTACCTTAATCTTATTTATATGCTATCTCGCTCCCCTAAAATCAAGCTTAACAGTTCCAGCAGCTACCCAAAGCCAGGTGGATACTTTCATAACATGGATTAAAAAAAAACCAAAACAAAACAAAAAAACAACAAACTCCTGGTGCACATTATTTCTTTGGAAGCCCTGAAACCCTCTTACATGTACCATCCTGCCCATTGTGCTGGAGTAGAGTGTGATAATGTTATTCTTTGAAGGCCAAACATTCTTCATCTCAGTTCAAAAGTGAACTCGATAAGATTTCTCAAAAAACTTAAGACCCTTCCTTAATCCTCCTGGGATCTTTTCTATTTCCTATTATTGTCTGTTCTGATACATGTACATCAGTCCTGAAACATTCTTTGAAGGCCAAGCATTCTTCATCTCAGTTCAAAAATGGACTCAATAAGATTTCTCAAAAAACTTAAGACCCTTCCTTAATCCTCCTGGGACCTTTTCTATTTCCTCTTATTGTCTGTTCTGATACATGTACATCAGTCCTGAAACCACTGGGCTTTGGTGTTCCTTAGGTAAAACTGATTTGAGTCAAGCAAGAAGTGTATTTGTATTCTTCAGCTGTATTCTGGATGTTATGGTAGTTAAATCATCTGTTATTGATATTCATGCACTCAGGTTTTTTATGGTCCCAAAAGAATTTATTTGCATTACAACAACTGCTGTAATAAGTATCCAGCCCAAAAGACCAAACATCTCGTGGCTTTTTCTTGCATATAGAATATCACTGCAGTATGGATTTTCTATATTATGTCCATTAATTAACAGTAAATTACAATGCAGCATCTATATAAAAGATGTTGAATATCCCACAAATTCATTTTTATTACTGTTATTACACTGAATGTTAAATGAATTTAGAAATATAGGACCTTTTAAGTGTCGGCAGATGTCTTTGATCAGTGTTTATCCTCTTTGGTACAATTTAATGGGAGATCATATGTTAATATGCAGCTGGAAAAAACTACCTTTCAGATACAACAAGCCTGAGAAGAGTTTCCAGCTGCCATTGCATATACAAGACCTGTAATTACCAATCACCACAGAATAAATTTTAAAAAGCAAGCCACTTAAACTAGAATATGTGCAAAGTGACTGTAATCTTAAACTTAACGCAATGAGATGTATCTGTTCCTATTTAATTGCAACTGATACACTCTTTTTAGTCTGCTACTAACCAAAGTTATTCCCCTCAGTTTGTGCTCAATCTTTTCAGAAATGCATTTCAAAATAATCCCTCCAAGTCCCAAATATATAATTCTTAAAACTCCCTCCTGATCTTTCATATGGACAATAAAATATTACTCTCTAAGAAAGTTTATGACTTTCCAAAATCTATTAGTCCTTCATTATCCCAATTAAGTAAGGACTCTGATGAGTCTCCCTGAAGGAATGTTTTTGCAATTAAGATTTCTGTGTATGGGATGTTGATCAATTCTGAGTGGTTGCAGATAATTCCTTGTGTTGTCAATTTGAATCACTGGAGGCTAGTGTGATACCAAGACAATTTTTTGCCTTTTATATACATTTTATATACCTTTTATGCATCCTTAGCACTCATAGGATGCATACTTGTGATTCCTTAAGTCAGATAACTTAGCATAGTCCTAGTATTCTTTTAGGTCTGGAGGTCAAACATCCTGGAGGCCTCATAGTTGGAGGCTGGAAAGCCCTAAGCTATCTTAAAAAAACAAAGTCCTCTCTAGAATACATCCTGAAAACTAAAGATTTGGCCCATCCAGGGGGGAATTCCTCAGGATGGGAAGATATCACGCTATTCATTCAAGTCTCTTGTTGGGGCATTTTTGTTCGATATGTTAATGGCACATCCCACCTTGGCAAAACGGTGCACTATAAAGATCCTTATTAAATACTGAGGTAAAAACCCTTTATCCCTTAACTGTGTCTGGCTCCTAATTTTTAAGTCAAGGAAAAGTGCCTCATATTGCACTTGGGAGAAGACCTGTGGCATTATCTTTGGACTGTACCTATACCAACCAAATTCTATAAATACCATACTGAATTTTATAAGCTGTAGTAACTTAATATCAGTTGATCATAGTATGTGTATACTCAAGTGGACTGTAAAAATTAAATTCTTGCCAGTAATTAAAACAAAGTTTCTTTCTAAGAAACCTCAATCAATGAATTGATTTATTCAGAGAACAAATCATTTTACATACATAGTCTCTCCTGAAATCAGGATGTCTGCAATACATGAAGTCCTCTTGTGAGTCACTATACTTCACTCAAACTCTTCTTTTTCCCCATTTCTAGTGTGTACTTTTACCTTTTAAGTGAGGATGAGAGTCTGTGTTAGTCATGAAGGTCTGTGTTATATTTGAATTTTTCTCAGGCACACTTTTCTGAGAATTGACATAATTTTTATTCTTTGATGTCTCTAGGCATTTGATAAATAGCACACTTAGGAAATGCTACCACCCAAGAACATCACTATTTTGTCAAATTTCGTGCTGCATTTCTAAATTTCAGGTGATTGCTTCCAAGGATCAGCATGAAATGCATAGCAATTTCTTTATCTATTTTGGCCAGTATTAAAGCAATTCTCACAGTAATGAGCCACCCTTTGTATCATTTTTTGAGGCAAGTATCCTTTGTCAAAATGGCTCTTTTGCTGCTTTACCCAGGTTGATGGCAAATAACTTTGAAAGAAGAATTTCTTTAAGACTAATCTGAGCAAAACAGATTGTACTCCTTCTGGGAGTACAATTCATATTTGTTTCCTCCATTTTCCATCTTTGAAGTATTTTACTACCAAGTGGGCTGGTTTTATGAAGAAGGAAATGGTTTAGGATAGTTCATAATGTTTTCCAAATACTCTCAGACCTTTGTTAGAAGCAAAATCAGAACATGAGAGCTGAGCCTGTGAGAAAAAACCTACTAACTTGAAAATCTAGACTGGTGGTTGAATCCCAAATGACACATTAGTTATTTTCTGCAAAGATCTGTTCTGAATAAAGAACAAATCTTACCAGTGAAGGGAATGCATCTGAATATTAGTCTTAAGTAAAACAAAAAAAAATTCTTTAATGAAATATCTCTGGAAAATTATTTCATATTTCTTCTAAGAAAAAAAAAAGAGAGGAAGGAAGGAAGGAAGGAAGGAAGGAAGGAAGGAAGGAGAGGAAGGAAGGAAGGAAGGAAGGAAGGAAGGAAGGAAGGAAGGAAGGAAGGAAGGAAGGAAGGAAGGAAGGAAGGAAGAACGGAAGGAAGGCAGGAAGGAAGGAAGGAAGGAAGGAAGGACGGAAGGAAGGAAGGAAGGAAGGAAGGAAGGAAGGAAGGAAGGAAGGAAGGAAGGGTGTGAATGCTACTCAGAAACTCTGATACCAACTATAAGCAAGTTATAGGTCTTTATAAAGTAAAGTAGAATTCATCGTGGCATTTTCCAAGGACAGAGATGAAAGCCTTTTCCAGTGGAAAAAATGTGCAGCCTGAATACTACAAATTTAATCCATTCCTATACTAGCTTGAACCACACTGTAATGCACTCGGATATTGAACACCAAACAGGATTTTTCCTGGTATTGGAAGTGACAACAGAAAGATATACCTATATATATTCAAGTGTCACTGGACTTGATTGTCAAAAGAACTGGGAGTATATGTACACAATCATTTTAGATGACTGATTTTCAACCCTGAGGTAGATGAACTGCTTCAAGACAGTCAATGAAAGGTCACTCACTCTATCTTTCTGAGACAGTTTTGCTATACTAGGGTTCATTTTTTTTACAGGAAATTATTTAAAGGACTAAAAAAAAAATTTAAAAAGCCCTAGAAATAAGTCCTTTAAGGTTTTGCTTTCTGGGAATTTGTTCTCTCTGGGAACACAAAAATGTAGTCTCTGGGGGCAGTTCAAGTTAAAAAAAATAAAGATCAAATTAAAGAAAAGTTGAAGAGCAAAATCAGCAAGCTAAATTTTAGAAATAACTTTGATTGTGAAAAAGGGACTTAGAGCATCATTGCCAGGCAGAAAAAAGAAAACAAATGTCACAAGTAAGGCTGAAAATGAGTTTCTTTTCTTTGATCTTCAATAGAAAGGATAACTGTGACCAGAATTTTAAAAATTAATTTTAATGAAGATGGAGGCATTTAAGTCAGAAGAAAAGGACAAGTTAAATAACATTCAAATAAGTTCAATGTGTTCAAGTTAGAAAGTCTTGACAAAATCCATCTGAGAACTAGCCAAAGCAACATCTGAGCCATAGCCATTTATATTTCAAAATTCATGGAAGACCAGTAAGGACCCAGATGAGCAAAGTAAATGTAGAACCTATCCTTTAAAAAGGAAAATTAGAACTCAGAGAATTATAAATGAGGCAACATAACTTTTGTCCACTGAAATATTTTTGAAAATATATTTACTATCAGACATCTAGAAGATAGCATGGCAATATAAAAAGCTAACAGGGTTTTGCTACAACAGATTAATCTAAATTCCTTCCCTGACAGATAAAATGGGCTAGCATGTAGAGGGAAACATGATTTAGCACTGCTAATGATTTAGCATGGCTTTTGGTACACTTTATTTTCCTATAATATTTTCCTAATCAAGAGGAGAATTTTTGGGTTAGGTTTTATTTCTGCTAATGGGGACACAGCTGGCTGGAAGATTACTCTTTAAAGGGCTATTTGTATTTCAGTATCATATTATGGGCATGTCAAAAGAGAATTCTCCAGGGATTTATCCAGAACTCAACTACTGCCAGGAGCCAAGTTCCTCCTCCATCACTATTTTCAGTAATGGAGGAGAAACTGTGCAATACACTTGCAAAATATGCAACTGTTGTAGAAATGTGGAAGACTGCAAAGATTTTCTAAGCATACCAGAGGATCTCAACACACTTGAGCTTCATAGTGACAAAATTTTCATTGAAGTAAATGCCATTATGGAAGGGGAACAGAATGGAGAATGCATCCACCCATTCAAGCAGTAGTGCTGCAGGACATGACCTGAAGTGTTCTCATGGTTCTGTCAGTAAAAAAAAAAAAAAAAAAAAAAAAAGACAGCATTCTTCCAAGGATGCAATAAATACAAGAATCACTTATTCTGTACTAGTAATATTTCAGATAGAATTTTGAGTTTAGTTTTCATTACCTTGGTCCATAACAAAAATAATGAAATAAAGGAGAATCTGAAAAAGAGAGAGAGTGTTAAAATACTTTCTAAATGTGGTGTACTGGAAAGCTGTTGAGAGGATTGAGTGTATTTCATCTAGACAAAAAAAATCAATCAGTTCTACATTAATTATGAAAATTTGTTACCAACAGGATAGTAATCAATCTTTGTCCATAAAAGATTAACAACAAGAAAACTGCTCAATAAAGTAGCAGCAACCAAGAATGAAGGTGTACTTTATAAAAGTCTTTCAAAAAGTGACTCTGGAGGTGGCTGTCTAGGTATATTGGGCAACATATTCACTTACTCTTACTCTTTGTGACTTAAAACTAGTAAACATCTGGAAGAATTTGATTCCCAGTTCTCCAGGACTAGAACAAGCAGAATCAAGCATGATGTCATCCATTCAACCAGAGAAAAATGAGTCTGGGTCTAGGTGGTCCTTTGTGAATTGCCCTGTAAAGGCCTTTGAAAAGCACATCAATTTTTTTTTGGATCTTGTTTGACGTAAATATTCTTCACTGGGGTTCTTAGAAAGTGAAATAGTGTTGACTCAATTAAACAATCTCCTGTTTCAAGAGACCCAAGTGGTTTCCAAATTATTGAGTATGATCTTACTTTGCTGTTATAAATAGACAAAAATCCATTACAGCTGATTTTCCTTCCGTTTATTTTCACTCACTAGATGAGTTTCACTCTAAATGCTTCATAATTCATCAAAGGTGAATTTTTGTTTCCTGCAAATATGTTACTATCTGTGTGAGCTAAAAAGAAAATTATAGTTCATGTGTCTACTCTCAATAAACATAATCAGGATAACATTCAAAAGAAGGAAAATTGTGACAATTCTAGCCTGAAAAGCAATTTTGTTGAAACTGTTTACAGTACCAAATTCCAGTTTCTGATGGGCAGTTAGTTATTGCTGCCAGCACTTAATTTTTCCTGGGATTTCTTCGAGTGTTTTGCATCAGATACTGAAAGCACACAATTTTAAACACAGCAATGTACATGCTAAATAGTTTCTTTGACCTACATGGCACTGTGAACTGGCCATGACAGCTGCTGAACTTTTCCAGTGGAATCATAACAAAAGAGCTGTGAAGAAATTCTGAGCCTAGAGTGGAGGGGAAGCAGTGACTGGCTGAGAGTGGTGCTAATATAGAATCCATGATGGATATTAAATGCATGTACAAGTATATTTATGTCTCTTTTAAATTCCACAAGGAGTGCTGGCTTGGAAAAATTGCAGTTATGAAGATTTTTCTTAGTCTAAACAGTAGCTGTGCATGCAGCTGAAAAAATTGTACAATGCAGAGCAGAAAAGCTTCAGAAATAAATTTTGTACCTTTAGAGGAAGTCAAGAGAAAGGGATAAAAACCAGAAATTATCTAGGGAACAGAGTTAAAAGTTGTTTACTCAGTTTATACTGGCACAAACTGTAAAGCTATCAAATAATAAGTACAATTTATTAATTCTGAGTTAGATTTGATACTATACCAAGTGCTGTAGGAAGCACAGATCCTAAAAGCCTGCATAGAAGCTGCCAATTTTCCTTCCGTCCCCACTCCTAAAAAAGGGCAGTGAAATCTCTCTGCTTGAAGTCTTTCCCAAGACCCCAGGAAATCACTGAGACAGTTACCCGATACTTCTGTCCATCTCCAGTTACAATGAGTTACCTCAAAAGAGGCAGTGGATTTCTGAATGGAGTTTGCAGTAGTTACCTTCCTCCAACAGAATATGCCTTAGGAAACCTGCTTAGCTGGAGAGTAGTTATTTCCTGCTAATGATTATTGCACATGCTCCTGTTTTGACAGAGCAAGATCACCCACTTCTGACAAGTAAATTTAAATGTTAATGTGCAATTTCCTATGCTAAGCTCTTGCCTGAGCAAAATTTTTAATACCTCAAACCTGATGAAGAAACAAGGAGGATCTGTGCGAACTGCCAGCAGAGCCCCACCGCTGTTCTGTCTGATTATTCTACTTTGGCATCAAATTTGTAATTTTGAACAATTACATTGTTTAAATTTCTAACTGCCCATTAGATGGGCAGTCCACTTTACAGATCCATCTGTTCTGGAGTGGCCAGTCTGAGCAGAGCATGACCAACCTGCAGCTCACATGGTTCTCAAAATCTATGGAAGTCAGGCTGTGCCTGTGTTATTCTGGATGCCAGTGTATTTCAAGGGATGCTATAATAGCTTTTCCAGCAGAAGTACAGTACATATCTAATGAATCCCACACTGCTTATCTCACAATAACTGGGCACACCACTCAGTTATCTGATCAGCAAACCCCAAGTACAGTAATTAATTCTGAAGAAAAGACATCCAAAAAAAAGAGAGGTGCATTCCATCTTCTTAACTCCATGGAAAGATAGCAAATTTGAATGATAGTTTTAATTAAATTAAACGGGTTTAATAAGACTGGACAGTTTTAGGGAAGAAAAAACTTTATTTGAGGCTTTTAAAATTATTTCATTCTTTTTTTTTCCCTGAAGAATGTCTTTAGCTGTGCTACATCCTAAAGTGATCTAGTATTTAAAGCTGTCAATCTAATAAGAATTTTTTTGCCACTGATAACATGACATTTGATTGAAACAGGCTGTAATCAAATCATTAATGTAAATGAAGTACAATTTGGTCTTTTACTTTAAAAATTAAAATCTGGCAGCAGTTAAGTAGCACGTATCTCTGGACACTGTTTTACCTATACTACTGTTAATATTCTTTCTTGAAAATAGTTGTCTTTAACAAAGGTTTTCTTACAAACTTAAAGGAAAAAAATGAGGAACCAACTATAGGGGGAAAAAATTTTGTAAAAGTTCTGATTCCAGAATGCAAACAAGTAGGAAAATTTGGTTTGTTTGGTGGTGGTTTTTTTTTGGTTTGTTTGTTGGGTTTTTTTTTGTTTTTTTGGGGTTTTTTTTGCACAGGTTATAGCTGTTGAGAAGAAAATCAGCAAGTTGGACAAAAGCCATGAAGATGATTAAGGGCCTAGAACATTTTTCATAGGAGCAGAGGCTGAGAGATCTGGCACTGCTCAGGATGAAGATGAGAAGGATTTGGGTGATCTTATCAGTGTGTACACATATCTGATTGCAAGGAATGAAGAGTGTGCCAATGGTGTCCAGAGACGAGACTAAAGGCAATATCAACAGTTTAGAAAACATGAAAATCCATACGAACACAAGGAAAAAAGTCATTGTGAGAATATAAAATGTTCACAGTAAAAATTGCTGGAACTGGTTGCCCAGAAAGTTTGTGGAGTCCCCATTCATGGGCTTGTTCAAATCCAACTGGATATGGCTCTGGGTAGCCTAGTTTAGGTAGCCCTGCTTGAGCAGTGGCAAGATGTACTACAGCAACTCAAGACATTTCTTCCAATCTAGAGTTCTGTGATTCGAGTACAAGTCATAAAAACTGCAGGTAAAGAGTCATGGCTGTTCCCGGGGAAGACTGGGTGGCTGCTGCAGAAGGCATCCTACTGACGTACTACAGAGTGGCAAGGAAATGATTAAACAGAAATATCAGAGTCAAGAAAGAGAAGTAATTGTGTCAAATATCTTAAAGAATCTGACAGTTCTAGCAGAAGGGGATTTTCCAAAGATAGGAGCAAAATTTTTTATTAATACAAATAAACACTGTTTCAGTCAAGTCAAAAAATGTGCCTTACATAGAATCATAGAATCATTAACGTTAGAAAAGACCTCCAAATCATCAAGTACAACTCTTGATGGAACACCATCATGCTCACTAAACATGATGGTGTTCCATCATCTGATGAAGTGCCACATCTACTCATTTTTTTGAACACTTCCATGGATGGTGACTCTACCACTTCCCTGGGAAGGCTGTTCCAATGCTTAACTGCTCTTTCAGTGGAAAGAAATTTTTCCCTGATATCCAACTGGAACCTCCCTGGTGTGACTTGAGGCCATTTCTCCTTGTTCTATTGCCAGTTTCCTGGGAGAAGATTGCCTTTAGATTACATCACCTGTAGATCTGACCCGTAACAGTTCATCTAATGTTAAGAAATGAAAAACTATTGTGACTTCATTAACTCAAATTTTGGGGGTTTTTTATCTGAGTACAGAAACCTTCTTACTTTATAGTCAATGAGCAACGAAATATTTCAGGTCTACTTGCAAGCAGAAACAGTAGAGCTGATACATACAATATTCACAAATACTTAATATTATGATGTCTTCTCCATAAAATTGATATATTTGCAGTTTGCATGCTATTGGTTAGCTTTATAGATCATCCAGTTAAGAGAGAGAGAAATAACTGCATTGTGCAACCATGCGCTAGCTGAGCTAAGGACAGATCACTAACAATCTAAACAGGAAGAATTATATTAATGAGAAATACTGCAGTAGTTTTAAAATAAAAATTGATTCAAGTTTAGAAAACTTTTATAGATGTTTTGTATGCTGGCCAAAAGGATTGACTCTGACCTTATTTGTAACACAGAGATAAGTATAAAATCAGAAGAATTAAGGTAATAACGTAGAGGAAATTTGTGCTGAAGCACAAATGAATGTATTTAAATAACGAGATTGATAAATTCAAGGTTTTATGGATTTCAGACTTAAAATATTCCACTCCACTGAGAATCTTCTACTGGAAAATTATTTTTTTTTCCAATAGGCTAGCAATGTTCATCACACTGAAGTAATGAAAAGAGTATGGAAAAGGAATGAAGAAATTTCACCAAAAAAATTGTTCTGCTGGCAGGGTCAAAAAGAAGACATTTAAATTTGTTATATCAGACCTACCAGGATGGTCAGCTGAAAATACAGAGAACTTAAATAAAGGAAATAGAGAGGGTGTGTTGGGAACATATGCTGGCTCTACAGACAAGCTTTTTTTCTCCTGGTAGTTTGCACTGCCTGTTTGCCCTTCCTCTCACTGTAGTAGAATTATATATTTGGGAATGGCTTTAAAGTCAAGGGCAATAATGGCCCTTCAGAGGCATAGAGAAACTGTCTGACAAAGAGCTTAGTATGTGCTACAATGATTGTCTCCATTAAACTTTTATTTAATCATAAGAACTGATGTTATTTCCATAAAGATAAGAAAAATCAGTCTTACAGCAGAAATATTAACCAGAAAACAGCGTCCATTTAAATTACTCAGGTTTCTTCCCCATGCTTCTTCCTATCTGATTGCCTATGTGGAAAAGCAGTATTTTGTAAAATGCCTACATATTATATTTTAGCGTACAATTGCCCCATTTTATGAACTTTGGCTTGCGACTGTAGGCTTTGTTTTCAATTTTGGATGTATTGTAGCAAAGTAGGATGATGTTTGCCAACAGTAGAAACATGACACTTGTCAAAGGAGCTAATTTGTAAGTAGGATAAATGGAAGCTGGCCTAATACCAGTAAAGGATGTGTAGGATATATGCTGAGAAAATTTTCTCACTGTGTGAACCAAAAAAAATTGGACAGGACAGGGTGTTCATGGAGTAGTACTTAGCGGTTTTTATCTGTTGAAATTCAAATCAGGTTATCAAAATTTGCATTGAAGAAATTGAGTAGATAATAGCTTTCTTTTGTTTTATCCTTTCATGATTTCTATGAAGATAGAGACAACAATTTTAGACACACATGCAAATGCAGTGGAATGTTTAAGTATAAGAAATAGAACTCTATACTCTTTATAGGATAACAAAATACAGTGGTTGACTGGTCAAGAAAGTAAGCAGATCATGAAAGTGATGTGAATAATTAGATCTATAACTATATCTCACTGTAGAATATTCCTCACAAGTACTTTGTACTTCAGAGATAAAGTAGCCTAGACTAAAAATTCTTCACAGTTCTAGTACCAAGCGGGAAGTTGTTGTGTTCATAGTTCAGAGACATGATATTTCATTTGCATCTTACTGTGTATTTCTTAGTTTTTCAACAAATTACCAACTCCTACAGGTCTTGCTCTAAAGTCATATTCCCAAACATGCATAAAAAATTTTTTGGACCAATACAGAGTTTTTTTTCTCTTTATAGCTGAATTACATCTAAATATTAACTTTGATTCCAAGTTACCTCTTTTCTCTATCTACTTATATACTGGTTGTCATTCTGTGAGATCAAAAATGAAATGGAGGCTAGTAATACTTTAGTCATGAGTTATGTTATTCATTTACAATCATGAAAAGATTTATTTTGAAACTTCACTGTCAACTTAGGTTAAAATTCCTCAATTTCTTCCTTGAGGAAGAAAGCTTAAATCTTGGTATTCAGTTTTGTGTTTTACTACTTACTGAGTTAAATGAGATATGGTAAAACCTTGACTTGAAAGAGCGACACTAAATCAAGCACTGCTGTATATCTAACAGTTGTACCAGAAAAAAAAAAAATAAAAAAAACCAGGAAAACTTTTTCAATAATAGAATCCCAAAGTCTGTGTGTACATATTTTTCATGTCCAAATTCTTTTAAAGACCTAAGCTAACAGCTTACATCAATGATACACATAATTTTTTGCCCATATACCTTTTAACTTGTGCAAGTAGAGGGAAAAGGACGCAGCTCTAGGAAAGTCTGAATAAGTCAAGTTTGTTTTCATTCCCTTTGGAGGCCCTGTGGTGCTCGGCACTATATGCAGATCTGTGCTAAAGTACTGATATTTATTCTTGATTTCAGCTATTTTATTACACATCAGTTGAAATTATGTATTCTGTTTGAAAAGAGAACCACTTTGCTTATCCCAGCAATCTCAAAGTTGAGAAAAACAAACCAACATTTCAGTGTCATTAAAAGAGATTTCCACAGAGGAAGATGTATTAATTGTTTCTCTCTGGCCTCTGGGCTGGAGACATCTTGCTCTAAAGTTATGACATTTATGATGTTGATAATACAGCTAAGTCAGGGATCTTGAAGACTGGATTGGCAGAGAAAAACTGGACAGAACACAAAAGGATGCACAAGCAAAGCCATCCTGGCTACCGGATATCAAAGTCCTAAGGTCCCTGGGACCCTTTTGGGTCTGATACAAATGATGGTAACAAAAACCATCCCTGGGCATGGTAAGGACTTTGTGTGGACCAGGGGCTGTTCCCAGTAAGTAGATTACATGAGGCTGTGCTGTTTTAGAAGTGGGTTGGCATTACAGGCACAGCTCCATGCCACTTGGCCTCCGTGCCAGAGATGATATCCTGGTTCCATTTACTTCCCTATTAGAGACAGAACCCTCATATTCATCAGCTATGCCCACTTGCTATGACCATATCTGTTCTGTGGTATGTCCTTACTTGGAAACAGTAACAAAACTCATTAAAGATATAGAATATGAAAGACTTTTCTATTATGAACTAACATAATTCTTTTTCTATTACACTCATTTTAAAAAGAGAAGTGGCATGTCTGTGTCCTTATTTGTTAATTTAACTTCTTTGGAATAAATTTTCTCGTATCCAGTCCTCTAACTTACTAGGAAATGTCATGATTTTCTCAGATATAGCTAAGTATACCTTTTAAAAATGGCTGGTAATTTCTGTTAATAGTATTTAGGTCACTTGTCCTAAATGCCAGACCAATTCTGTTTTCTGAAATTCAGATATATCAAGACAAATTAAAAAAAAATAGTAATTGTAATAGTAAGTAATAGCAGCTGTATTGGAAAAAAAAAAACAAAAACACTCACTAAAACTCAAAACAACACAAAAAAGCAAACCAGTTAGAAAATATTTGTCAAAATCCTTCTTTTGGACTGAAGTTGCTTAAGCTTTAGCTGCAGACAGCTCTTTCCTCACTAATATGAAACCATTGTGATAGAGCTGGATATACTTAGCACTTCTTGTTCCAGCACTGAAAAAATTGGTTTCACAGCAAACAGCTGTCTCTACATGAGAATCAAATGTGACAAAGACAGTTAGGAAAAAAGGGTTTCAAAGTGTTCAATATGAAAAATGTTTCCTTCTAGACTTGGTGAATCTCCAGCTGTTATGCTGAACAGATCAACATTGTTTTCCCATGAAGGCTGATTTATAGAATAGGAATGAATGACCATCCACTGAGCTCCTTGAAAGGACATATTTGCCCCCCAGACAATTATTCTTTTATTATGATCATGTTGAACTCATGGGGAAAGAGAAAATTATTAGTCTGAATCCTACCATAAAACTACAACTTGAGGCAAAATTTAATGATATTCATCTCACTAATTACAGATTTGATATTTTTTCTCTTGCAAGGATAAAAAAATCCAAAGTAGAATTAATTTGCAAAGTGCACACTTGCTGCTTTACAATGGGCAAAATCTTTCAGTACATTAGGTATAGAGTTTCAGATGTTGTATTTCACTCCAGGAAGGAACCTTAGAAGGTCATATCTCTTGTTCCTCCCACTGCTTACAGCCATGGTAACAACACATGGCAGGCAGAAGGCTGGTGTAGCCTGTAAGGGATCCCTCTACTGCAAGGAAATTACCAAGGGGAGAGGTAGAGAGGATGGAGAGACCTGAATCAGCGCCTTCTTTTTCATCCTGTTTCCCCAGCAGAAATACCTTGAAAGCAAGGCAAAATCTGGCAGTTTTTTAACCCCTCTGATCCCCAACTTTTGAAACACATCACTCTGCCAGACATGACTGGGACAGTCTTTGAGGCTAATCAAACTTGTGTTGTGAGTCATACTTCTGTATAAAGATGGCATTACACCACATCTATCTCCTTCCTAGATTTCTGAAGTTCAAATGCAATTTAATTTTGTAGCAGTAGAAAACGAGCTCATTCCAATTCTCCAAATTAGAAAGTCTGTCTAGAACTAACTTTTAACCCTAAGCAAATGGGTTCATTGAGATAACATGTATGCATGGAACAGCACTCCCAAACTAATATATTCCTCTGCAAGTGACTGGAAGATACTGAAGAGAACAGTCATAAAGTGCTCCATTTGCAGCATGTAAAAGGAAAGGGGAAAGTTTCACTCGTGGGTAAGCCAAAATAGAAGTATAGAGTAAGCTCAAAGGTGCTGAGTAGGATGATGGAGAATATTTGTGAATTGTCTCTTATCTCCAAATAATCTACCTTCTGTGTTATATTGCCAGCCACCTTCCTGGCTGAGTCTGCTCTTCACATTGTAATCCTTCTGTGACTCAGGATTCTTCTGTTCCTGTATTCCAGGATTTTTTCATAGAATCACAGAATGTCTTGGCTTGGAAGGGACCTGAAAGACCATCTAGCTTCAAACCCCTTCTATGGTCAGGGACACCTTTCACTAATTGGGTTACTCAGAGCTCTATCTAACCTGGCCTAAAACACTTTCAGAGACAGGACATCTACAACTTCTCCAACTTGCTGTGCCTCAGCCCCTCACAGTAAAGCTTTTTTCTCTACTATCTAATTTAAACCTACTCTGTTTGAAGTAATTTCCCCTTATCCTGTAGTGCCCTTTTTTCAAGGGCACGACATGGCCTTGAAAAAAGCTTCTCTTCATCTTTCTTGTAGGATCCCTTCAGGTACTTTAAGGCTTCAACTAGGTGTCCCTAAAGCCTTCTTTTCTCGAGGCTGAACAATCCTGATCCCCTCAACCTTTGCCCACAGAGAAAGTCCTTCATCACTGTTTTGGTGGTCCTTCTCTGGACTTGCTCCAACAGGTCAGTGTCCTTCATATGCTGAGCACTTCAGCCCTGGATGCAGCACTCGAGGTGGGCTCCATGACAGGAGATCAAAGAGACAGAATCCCCTTCCTTGCCATGCTGGCCATGCTGCCATCCAGGACACATTTGGTTTCATGGGCTGTGAGTGCACATTGCCAGCTCATGTCCAGCCTCCCATCCACCAGCACACCCAGGTCCTTCTTGGCAGGGCTGATCTCAATCTGTTCATCCCCAGCCTGTGTTGATACTGGGGATAGCCCCAATCCAGATGCAGTACTTTTCACTTGGTCTTGTTAAACCTCATGAGATTCCTGTAGGGCCACTTGGGCTTGTCCAGATTCCTTCAGGTGTGTCAACCACACCAGTCAGTTTGGTGTCAACTGCAAATGTGTTCAGGCTGCAGTCAATCCCTAGTCCTATGTAATTAATGAAGATATAAAATAGCAGCGATCACCATATGGTCCCCTAAGGGACCCTGCTTTTCTGTCCTCTACCAGCAATGGTTTGCTCCACTTTTCCCCTAATCTCAAAATTACTGATGATGGTGCTGTCTGTTGAATACAATTAAAAGAAAAAATTGACACGCTGTTTTTTTGCAACCTTCTCTCTTTTTTTTTTCTTTTTTTTTTTTTTTTTACTTTTCAGCTGTCTCTGTTTGTAGCCAAGGAATCTTCCTCTGCATTCTCACTTATACCTCTAGTCTGTGATGAATCTTTGTCATCTTTGAATCACTCTTGGAATACAATGTTTTCTTCTCTGTCCCTTTGTTTTTTCTCTATCAGGATTTGACACCATATTACACAGTTACACAATATTCTCACTTGAAATCTTCTGGATTCTCTCCATGTCAGCTGGAGAGATTTCACTTGAAATTTTCTGGATTCTCTCCATGCCAGCACCTGACTGTGTTGTCAGTGAGTATTTGCAACACAGGTGTTTACATCTGAGACACTCACTTTCAGGTTTTCCAGAATTTCCACCCAACAGGACATGGTTCATCCCTGCCTAAAGAAGACACCTACATTTTGTCACATGAATCATACCCTAAACTTCACTGACTATGCTAAAAAAAAATTCTGTTGATTGTGATAGAAGCCTACAAAGCCAACTCAGGTGTAGGAACTGATGTTACAGTCTTTAAAATCAGCTGTGAGAATTAACATATTCAGAATTGCTCCTTTTTTCCCACCCTTTATAACAGACATTTTTTGAATCAAGCAAGAACTCATTGCAGGATTGATGTTGGACTTTCCCAGGCTAACGTCCAGTGCTGAAGGCAATGTACAGTGAAGGCAAATTTAATATAGCTGTGATACTATTTCCCTTGTCTATCTGTCCTCAAAACTGTGAAATGCAACTCATTCATTCAGCATACCTGCTTTTTCAAAAAAAGTTTGTGGGTCATGAACCCCAGTAGCTCAGTTTGAGAAAGGTCATTGTTTTTTTCTTTTTTGTATTTGATCTTTCCATCTGGCAGATAATTCCCCTGTGTCAGATACCATAAATGACCTAAATTAGGTAGGTACCCACCCACCAAGGTGGTAACCTCATGATTCTCCACACTGAACTGCCCCTGTCCTGCTTCATCACTCAATACCATGTAACAGGTTGACATCTCCCAAAGGCAACTGTGGAAGACTTTCTCCTGGTTTGGAGTCAATGGACATTTTTTCAGAAATATTGTATATGTCAGCTTTTCACTGCAGGCTTATAGTGTCTTATTAAACTTCATATTTTCTAGCTTTGCCGTATAAATTTAATTTTTTTTTAAGGTGAGTCACTGGCTGAAGAAATGTTGTTTTTCAGGGCAAACACTAATACTATTTTTTCTAACTACACACAGAATAAATCAACTAACATTACCCAGAATTTCTAAAAGCTTCATTTCTGTGCTTTGCTCTTCTGCCTTCTTTTGATATCCTGTAACAAAAAGTCTGTGTGTCTTGTGAAGAAAATGGAAATGAGATTGAAATATTCAAAAACATGATGAGTAAATGAACATAGAAAGCAGTAGGGCATTCATTTATAGAATGTCAGAGATCTAGACATTCCTGGGGTAGTTATATTAGTTTATAAAAGTCTTCACACAGTTTGGCCATTTACTAAAATGCCTCACTGTGGACACCTGATAAGCATGGGATTAACCTTCATCTCTTACCTGTGGTCTTACCTTTAAATACATGAAAACTTTTCTTCTTCATTAAAAATAAATGTACCAGCAAGGAACAGAAAAGACATCAGAACAATAACTGACAGCAGCAGGAGAGTGCTGAAAGGCCTCAAAAGCCACCCTCCAAAAAAGAGAGCAGTGTTTGGGGCAGTGTGGAGCTGAGTGATGCAGGAGTGCACAGCAGTGCAAGGGGTTTGTAATACAGCACAGCCTAAAGAACCAGCTAACAATGCTGGTGACCAGCCCAAGGAACACTAATGTCAAACACACAACAGCAAGGCTGCAGAAGAGCTGGGAGGTTCTGATCTGTTTAAATACATATACCTGCTCTAGAGGAAATTTCAGACAGAGCTAATTGAAAGCTACTAATCTCCAGTGAGAGGAAATAGGAAGGGATTGGAAATGAAAGAAGAGAAATAAAGTCAAAGTTTTGGCCAACAGGAGAACAAAATATAGGGTAATCTAGTAACCAGAGTATTTAAACATATGCTTAAATTTTAATGTACGGGTAATCCCACTGACTTCAACATATGCTTAAATGATTTCCTGGATCAGGGCTTTAATGTGTATTTGAATTAAACTGTAACATGATGATTTAGAAGTGAGCCCATTTTAGGTTCTGCTCAACTGACATTTGGAGTAGAGATTTTTAATGAATGCCTAGTTACTTCAGAAAGCAATTAGGCTGTCATTCAGTAATGGCATTTTTCTCTCTAAAACAATTTTCCTCATTCCAGATTATAATGTTTCAAAGAAAGCTTGCAGGACACCATGCTGCTGGTACACAATTATAGTTAACTCATATACACACACACACACACCCATGTAGTTCATTTCCAGCCACTTCATCAACATCTAGACTCTTATCAAGAAGGGCTGAAATTTTCTGTAATGATGCATGCCTCTGCTTTGTACTCCATATTAGAATATGTGCCACAGAGTAAAAAGAGACTGGACAGGAAAAAAATCATCTGGAAATAAAACAGAATTAAAGTTTACACAAGTGTTACAAACTACTTCATAAGAATTAAGATTGTGGCTTGTCCACTTTTTGGGACATACTGAATGTCAAAATTCAGAGTAATGTGGTTCACCAGATGGAATTGGTGGCATCAGCTAAATTTTAGCTGCAATGTTTTCACTGACCTCTCTCCTTTTTGCCAGCAATTTGTTGCTGAAAGCAACTGGCTGTTTCAGCTGCATCTGGGAGCAAACCCAAATTTAATACTAAAGCCATAAGAAGACCAAAAAAAAAAAAAAGAAAACAGCTGGAATTCATCTATGGAAAGCTGGAGTTATCATACGTAATTTTATAATGCACTGTTCAGTATTAAGCATGCTAGCCTCAGGAAAAAAGTGAACATGTAAGTGCACTGTCAGCAGAGTCTGGTACATAACCAGCACACATACTGGGAGAGCAGCAAGAAGGCCTAATTCTCCAGCCTGAAGTGGAAATAAACTGAAGCAGATAAAATAAAATGTTGAGCTAATGTAGGGAAACACATGGTAGATATGTGGTTAGGGGGTCTTGTTGCATTAAAACATTTTCCCCTGAGGCAAACTTTCTGATGGCAACTGACATGACTGGTGTTTTGACAATGCTGCCTTTTCAAGAGAGTCTAATCAGGCCAGGGCTCAGTTCCTGGAGGAAAATGGATAACAGGTGCTTAACCCAGCTGGACTGTTTGAATTAGCCTGGCTGGCAAAAGAAGCCTGTGGCCTAATGTTCACCATAAGAGCAGTCAGGCTCCATGGCTCAGCTCAGATTGTACTGCTGGAATCCAAACCTGGTGCTGAAGGAGACGCTTAAGACTCCACTGAAGTTTACTATGGGTCTGTGCCTACAAGATTCAGAACTGAGCTGAGTTAAAATAACAAGTAGCAAGAAAGTACAATCATTTATAAGACTGATCATTTCAGAAAAAAATTGGGGGGAGAAAAATGGGCATTTACAACAGACTAAAACACCTTTTTCTAGAGTTATACCCAACTGTAATTTAATTTCTATATCTTTTTTTATTTATCTTCTTTTTTGTTTGAAAAATGAGAAAATCATTGTATCAATGTCATTTCAGGAGAAACCCTTAATCCTGTGCTTGAGCCACACTGGCTTCAAAGAGACATCCACACATTTCCTGTGCACACTGCTCCTGGCAAGGGGGCTTGATTTATGTTGCTATGCCCTGAATCCTTATGTTTACTACCTGTGAGAGTAGCAGACCACTGGGTGTTGCCACGTCCAGGGAGCTGTAGAGGAGAAAGCATGGTATGGGGTCATGACAGAGCTCTTCCCACCCCACTGTCACTGCTCTAGGGGAGCTGTTTGGCATCTCAGGCTCTAATAATTTTCTCCACAGAGCAATACACGAGCACATCAGTGATGGACAAATATCTTCTTGGAGGAGTTCTGTCACAGTATAGCTGTGTGTAGATGGATAGTGATAACTACACTGAATCCTTGGGTTTTTGTAGTGTTAATGCAGCCAGTCAGGACTGTAAGAAGGTTTTGTCTGCCCTGTGTTTTATATCCAATGTTGCAAGTTTAATGCCTGTCTTCTTCAGTGACTTGAAAGGATTTGCTCTTCCCTGCCTTTAGGGTACAGATCAGTTTCTGTAGAGTAGTTTTCTCTTTCTCAGAAGCTCTGAAGATTGACCACAGCTTCACAGCGTAGACAGAGTTTACCATTGCTGCTAGCATGTTATATTCATTCAGTCAGTGCAACGTACATGCCCCATTCTGATTTCCAGAATTAAGCTAGACTGCAGACTTAGGGGCAGGTGAGGTGTTTTTTTCTCAGTCTAATTACCAGAGGTCATGAAATAGGGTTTTTTTCTCTTTAATCTGACCATAGTCACTATCTAAAACTGACTGGCAATGTGCTACCTTCTTTGATTTCTCATGTTCTCTTCCTTCAGCATACTATAATTGTTACTTTTAAGTTGTTCAATGAAACTGCTGAATTTGTTGCAGGCTACTGATCAGTGCCTGTAGTAGTAGTATTTGAGTAGAAGTTCTGTGAACCGTGCAGAAGTAGAAACCTATTTTATCACGGTATATGGTTTTACAGGTCTTGACACAGTAACCAGGTGGTGCCCGTAAATCAAATGTTCATAGGTCTTTAAATTTAACGGAATTATCTGACAACCTAACTTACTTACGGCTTCTTGTAAGCTTAGAAGAATCAAATTCTGTTTTTCTTAAAAAATCTTGAGATATTCAGTGGAATGCTAACAATTTTTTCTCAGTCCTTGGAAATTTTCACCAACTGAAAATACAGAATAGTTTCTTACTTGAAAAACAAAAACAATCTCTTTGCCGCAGTTCGTTCTGTTATTGGTGATGAAAAAGTTAAGTAATAGAATCTAGTTCCTGCTTATTAGCTGTGCCTTTGAGGGTGCTGTAGGCAGAGCTAGCACGTGCCATGCTACTGTCTCAGGGACCCTACAGCCCCATAGTCCAGATACCACTTGATGGCATCAAGGTGTTGAGAAGACAATGGACACATGTCAGAAGACTTGTTGAAAAATCAGAGCTTGTTGAAAAATCTGTCTACATGCCTTAACTGCAAAGAGTTAAGAGTAGCTTAGCTTCAAACAAGGTAGTAAAAGTGGAAACTGTTTTTTCCAAATCTTAGAGATATTTTAATCATGTCATATACATAGGAGAAAGTCACCTGGACTTTTTTTTACCCCTTATCCCTCAAAACCTGACCAAAGCTTTGGTTGTCACTCTTTTTCCAGAATTTATCCTATAGTGGTTGTAGTGATGACACACTTTCTCTTCTGTGTTGGAATCTTTTTTTCAGTTTGTATATCTTGAGTAGAGAGATAATTCAGGAAGAAATAGGGGAAAAAAAAAGGATACTTATCCTTCAGTATCTGCCCATATCTATCATTAAACTTAAATACAACAACAATCCAAAACCTCTTAAATCTTAGATTGATGATTAAAATTTCTTGCAGTTGTCAATTTCTTATGGCAAAATACCCAACAAGATTGGATATGGGTGGAAACTTGCAAGACAGGGTTTTTTTTATGACAGGTGTAAATATGCTTCCTTCCCTTAAGTGCTCACAAATATCACAGTAAAACACGTTGACAAGTTCGACAGGACCATATTTATACTAGGGTGATAAAAATACAGCTTATCAAGTGCTATAAAGCCAGGGGCACACTTCTTTGGAGAAAAGAATGCAAAGACAATGTGAGTCGGACTGATCAATGAGGTCTGCTGTTCAGAGTCAGCTCGAAAGGATACTGCAGTAGTTTTGTTCTCCAAGTTGGGGAACTGCCCAAATAGCATCTTTTTCCCCCCTCCACAACATGTCAGCAACAGCAACACAGCCATTTTAAATTACTTCAAACCACTGTTAAATCTCTACCAACACATCCAAAATAATTTTCTCCAAACAGCTTTCAGCTGCCCTTTTGAAGTCACAGCAGCACTATAGAGGTGAAAAGCTCTAACTCCTGCTTGTGCTCCTGTGAGTCATTCAATGCTTCAAGGTGTTTATTTTTCTGAGAAAGTATTTCAATTTGCCACTTACAGTTAAGACACGTTTACCACCAAATTGTTGGAGCTAGAACTGAGTTTCTTCAACAGCTTGTGTCCCTAGCAATCTAATAATGGAATTTAACGTGTCACCAATACAGCAGACTTTCATTCTGCTAAAAATTTACTCATAGTATTTGCTGTCAAAATATTGCAGATCCACTAGATATTTTATGGATTTTTCTTTAAAAATCATACTATGCAAAGAGAAAGACCTTAATCTTTAAAACAAGTAATTTCAGTCATAGACTTTTTTAAATAAGTGTTTTGAGGAATACCAGCCATTTTTTAATAACAATCCACAACCTGAAGATCAGAAACAACTTTATATATTTCCTAGAAAATATCCATATCCTAGAAAATATCTTAAAAAGGAAAAATACGATGTTGAATGTCAATGACCATTAACAGTGGAATTTCTTTAAATACAACTGTCTAACAATTCAAAGATTAGACTAGTAGATGTTTTTCTCTGTACTTCTAGGAGACAAGTCACTTGTTTTATGGCACAGTGCAGGCAGCTATAAATCACACCCAAGGGTTAGCAGTGGAGACCACTGATGTTAAGTGGGTGACTCCCTTTGCCTGTAGGATATGCACCTGTCCATGTGCTACTGCCACAACACCGTTCAGGCAGTAAAACACACTTTTTTTTAAATATTGTCATGAGACACCTGGTTGCTCCCACCCAGGTCTATGTAAAGTCTCAGTGTACTCATGAGCAAGGCAGAGGCTGAGCACCACAGAGGACTGAGTACAGAAAAGAGTTTAACATATCAGATGACATGAAATGCCTGTGGTGGCAAAGGCACTCATGTTAATCACAAGAGTGTCATTGCCTACATTTCTGGAGGATGCAGATAGTCAGTCTCTAAGCAGTAAGACATCAAAGGGGAAGACACTGAAGGATTCTGAAATTTACATTCCTTCCTAATAATTTCCCTTTTCCAGAAGATCATTTACCATTTACATTAGCCACAAAGCAATACCTGCAACTACTGCTATTTTGATTAGTTTTTGTAAGTCAACAAGAGAATAAATAAAAAACACAAGCAAATATATTTCTCCACTTACTTGATTTGGAAGGTTTTAGGTCACATCTGCTCCCATCAACTTCCACCATGTTCAGATACTAAACCATCTGGGACATATTGAGAAAGATATACTCAAGGGAATTCTTACAGAGGAATGTCATAAAGTGGGTCACTCACTAAACCTTTTCAATGGAAAACTAAGCAGAAATTGGCCTATATGATAGAGAAGGATGAAATACATTTGGATGTGGACACTGCATCAGAGTGTGGATCTGAAGGTAGGACTGTGCAGAAAGCAGAGCTTACAACCTACTGTAAGTAATTACATTGACTTGCTAGTGGGGGCAGCATGCTTTCTAATTATTTCTTATATCTCATGGAGTTTCAGTTTGAATTGTTGACTCATTCTCCACTTTTCTTTTTTTGAAGATAAAATTTGGAGAATTTTTTTTTATTGCTACCTACAAGGCAGATGGATATTTGCAGTAAACTAACATTTAAAACTAACTCCCTTGTCAAAGCAAACTGTTGCAGATGTGCATTTTCCTTCAAGAGAGAAGAAATTGTAAACTTAAATTATATTAAAAAGTTCAGTGGTAAATGCAACAGTGTTTAAACAAGATTTGATGGCAAGGTACACTCGATTATTTACTGCATAGATGACAGGGATAGAAAAAACTCTCTAGGAGACCCTTCCATTGAGTTGTGAAGTTCAGAAAGGACCCTAATTCTTCCTAAACTACTTCTCTGAGGAGAGTTGAGGTGTGTCTGGATTTGCACTTCATTCCAACTAGTTCAGCTATTGTTTATGTTTATAAATTATTGTTTATGCTTAAATGATTATTTATGCACAATCAATCCTTTATACCACTTGGCTAAGATTTGAAAGTTTCAGCATGCTTGGCTAAAATTCACTTAATAGGTACCTGATGTGATAAGGAGTCTCTCCAACTTGAGCAGTCGTCTTGAGAAGCCCAGGGACCCCCTTTCTCTACTCAAGGGCAGGTAGAGCTGGGCAGCCCACTGCCATGCAGGAAGAACACTGTCATGCCAACACTGACACAACAGGTAGTGCACTTTTTTATGTTCAATAGCAATTATACTGTTTAATTCTCAGGACTTTATTAGTATTTAAGATACAAGACAATTAAGAGTATTAACAAATATGACAAGTATATACAAAAAGCCTGAAATTAGGGAAAAAAATATAAGTACTGCCTTGTCAATTTGTTCCATATTTTTAACAGCCATCAATCTGAAATGTCAATCTGAAATGAATCATTGAGAATCAAGCAAGAAAGACAGTCTACACAAAATTTTGAATCTGTTAGACCTTAAACTAAAATACTGTTTGCAGTTCAAATATTCTCACAAGTAATCCTTGCTCATCTTTATCATGCATGTTCAATAAAAGAAAAGAAAAGAAGAATGTCATATTAGGTACAAATCTATCAGGAGGTGGTATCCTTCTGTATCATAGTAACAATTTAGAAAAAGTGATGCTTGTAAAATGATGTCTTATTTTTTAAAAAGCCACTGTGATATGGGGCTAGTGAAAGATGTAAGAGAAGGTGACTTTATTAACAGCAAAACTTGGGTGTAGATTGCCAGGTGGGACCACTGCCACCAAGTGGAAGTAAGATCTGTGTCCATTCACATCAGAGGTCCATCACATTCTCTTTCAGTGAGCATGCTGCAAAAGCTAGTCCAATTTTTATACAACTAAAAACACGCTATCCCTTGGGGCATAGATACAGGAAAACTGTAAACAGTCTGTCTCTGGGGTATAGATATGGGATCTGGGCTTCCCCAAAATTCTGTCAATAGGAAGTTCATTTGCATAGGCAGAGACACGTATATATTTAGTTGAGATAATGTAACTGCCTTTCATTACCATATAATTATTTTTATAATCCTGCTCCTTTCCTGGTTTTTATTTCTTGCAACAGTGAGTAGGTCTCACTAGATACTAAGCATGTTAAATAATACTTTTGAGAAACTTCAATCAACTTCTCCTTTGAACTTCATCAAGTTCTATTTCTTACATTATGTAAATGCTCACAACATGTATTAAATTTTTCATTTCAATTTGCATTAATCACTTCTTAGGTCAGAATTCAATTGCATTTGTTAACATATTGTCCATTAACATTGTTAGCAATGCTTTTGCTCATGTTCATGTGTAGAAATTTTGGGTTCTAACTAGAATAACTTGGGAACATGTATATTACTGTACTGTGTGTTCTGCTACAGACTCTCTTTGTCATCTTGGATGAACGACCTACTCTATTAAATTCATTGTTTCTGTCAGCATCCATCCATTATAAATTTGGAATAAAATTTCCCCATATCAGAGTGGCTGATGCCAGGATAAAATTTCTAAATGGCAGTGAAATGTTGAGGGTCTTTTTAGTAGGCAAGGACTTGGAAAATCTTTTGAATAAAAAGAATCAACTAATAAGAACAGTTATTCAGTAGATGGATAGATGAACTCATGGACCTCAATATAATTTTCCTTAGCAAACTCATTAACTTCTTTCCCCATGAAGCCAGCACTGTAAAAATAGGATTATTGTCTAAATTAGTTTTTAAAAAAAACATCAGAAATTAACATGATTTTTTTCAGAAGCACAGATGTATTTTCTTGCCTAAAATTAAAAAAATACTGATGTACTATTGGTACATACACCCCGCATATCACTGAAATATTTAGTATATGCCTAAATTGTGACAGAATTTTGATTCAGACCTGCTTGGGGAGCTAATTCATCCATGGATAATCACCACTCCCTGCAGGTTGATCTGCTCATTTCATGTTAAAAAGAGGGCAACTCTGCAAATGCACAGCATTAATCCCTTTTTATTTCTTGCAGGGTGCAAGAACTGCAAATACCAGATAGCTGAAATATTTGAGTAGATTATACTTTTTTTACCCTTCCAAATCTTTTAAGTTGTAGTTTTAAGGAAAGAGCCTTTTTCTTTACAGAGACAATGGAGGTTCTTCTACTGGGTAGAGTTGTTCTGTGAAACGTCTTCACAATTAAATCTGTATATGGATCCATCACCTTAATTGTGTGCATTAGAGAAAGTGACAGAAATGTCTCCAATATGGAGCTACAGGGATCATGGTGGAATAATTCTGTTTGTATGTACATCTAAACAGTTACTTTTTTTTCTGTTTTTACAAAAGAGTTTAGGGATAGATGTTAGATTGAACTTTTTCCTTACTTTTTCAGACATTCCTTCAAACTAGGTCTTTCCTGGGAGAGCTTATTGCCTAAAGTGAATTAATTGGCTAAATGTGAAATGAAGCCTGCTTCTAAAGCCACAGTGCATGCACTGCTTTTCCACCCAGTAAAGTCTGACCAGTACATAGAAATTTATCACAATTCATCCAATATTTCCACTTATAGCCCTTCATTTTCAAGGCATCCGTTATCACTAGAGAACTTCTGACTATACATGGAAATATAAAAATGCAAGTCTCAAACACCACAGGCTTCCAAAATCCAAGGATGGATTATTTTTAATAATGCTAAGCTAAGTCTGTGTGATAACTGGAACTGGAAACGACCCCAGGAGATTCCATCCTTCTACTTCTGGGCAGTACTTAAAAATAGAAAATGTGGAATATTCCCCATATTCCCCTTCTCAGCCAGATGAGTTTTCACTGATCTTGCCATTTAGAAGCTTTTTTAAATTCATTCACCTAGGTTAATAGCTATTATATCTTGTCTAATTTAATATTACGTATTGTGAAAAAAATTTCTGCAGCTGACATTCTAAATACTTGTAAACCAGAATAATTTTTCTACTTAATCTTATTTTGTCAAGACTAGACAACCCCAGTTCCTCCAGCTGCTTCTTAGAGGTAGTGTTTGTAAGACCTCAGCATATCATGGGTGCTTTGTTCTGGACTCTCTGTTAACATGCACCTGGACACAGAGCTCTAGCTGAAGTTTAGACCTGTGCTGGGCAGAGCAGGCTTGCACTCTGTACTGAGGCTATTTAATGTGCTTTGAGTCCCGTCCCATTTCTCTGCCTTCTTGACAGAACCTTAACCCATGGCCAGGGAGAGACTAGATTTGCAGTAATCCATGGATACTTTTCCTCAACATTATTTACTTGCTTTATCATTCTAATTTCTGATATGGTCACTGACTTTTTCCTAAAATTAAAATTCGGACCTTATTTTCTTTGGATTGAATTCCATTTTGATTTTTTCATGTAATC
Source organism: Serinus canaria (assembly GCF_022539315.1). Taxonomy (NCBI): domain Eukaryota; kingdom Metazoa; phylum Chordata; class Aves; order Passeriformes; family Fringillidae; genus Serinus; species Serinus canaria. The sequence continues at coordinate 126,151,658 of NC_066315.1, forward strand.
CTTTTAGCTGTCAGGAGATTCTGATTTCTAGTTCTACAGCATCCTCAGGTCAGTCTCAGATCAGGGTCAAGGGCAGATTTCATGAGAATTCTTTCCATTCTGTCTTCCAAGATATTAATGAAACTTCAAGGACAGATGTGTCTGGATGCCTCCCCACCAAGTTTTCCTCTTTTGCAGAGGGCTTGAGTGCATTCTGTGGCGTCCCAGCACCCCAATCTCTTGAATGGAAAGACAAATAAGGGTGCATGTTTCAGTTCAAAACTGTTAAATTTCTTACCATCAATCTCTCGTGTTCTTTTCCAGTTTGGGTATTAAGTTCAGTATGCTTTTCGAACTTGCACACACTTCTCATTTTAGTCAGAAATTTTTGGAATTCTGTTGTGCAGGCATATTTTAAATATTTCCAACATTTTCAGGTTTTAGATTCACTGGAAATGGTTGACTGTTTTTCACAAAGTATTTATTTCAATCATCTCTTAGCAGCTTTTTGAAAAAAAACATGTGAATATATGAATGTAACCAAATTTCCACACAATAGGTTTTTTCTGTCTGTGCATAGATACATTACTACATTGTGGTTGAGGATCATAAAATGACCTTTAGTGATAAATATAACTCCCCCTTTATTTTAAGAATTGTACTTTATGCCAAATCTCTAATTAGATTCTTTGTCATGAAACTTTAACAATTGTGAACTGCATAGTTTTCACATTGCTTTTGCATTCACCATCCCACATGCATATTTTAATTTTTCATATTTCAGAAGGCAGTAACTATTCTATTAATATTGCATTAAACATGAGTGTTCTATAAGCTTTTAGGAACATATTACCCTTGTTCCTGGACAATAGACTCCAGGGGCATATGCAGAAAATGAGCCTATCTTCAATATGGTTTTGTTCATCCACAAGTTTGTTTTCAAGGAAATAGTGCTAGAACTTATTTGGGATTGCTAAAAAGCCTCACTTTTGATCCTCTAAGCATAGACAAAAAGTTTGTAGTTCCTGAAAGAGAGAGGTATTTATGTTGTACAGAACAGGGATATAATGCTTTCAGAAGGCAAAGTCACAGCCCTATAGAATGACAGAGGTTGACCACCACACAGCAGTTTCTCCAGGAGGAGGCTGTGGGAAACCCTACGGAAAACCTTGGAGAAATGCAGGTAGACAATGTCCACCCCACACTGACTGAGCCGGATCATTTGACACAGAAGGCAATCAACTTTGTCAAGCAAGATTTGCCTTCGGTGAATTCAAAAGTTTTTCCCAATCTTGGGCTTCATCTATGATAGCCCCCAGGAGGATTCATTTAATAACTTTCCCAGGGACTGGAGTAAGGCTGATATGTCCATAATCTCCTGGCTCATCCATTGGAGATCCTCCATTTGTCAATCTAAAGACTAGGTGGAAAAAAGTGTTCACTGGTTAGTCTTCTGAGGGTACTTTGGAATACACTAGGACTTCCTAATCCCTTACACTACTTAGTGGAGAGACAAACCTCCTGACACCTGCCAAGTTGCTTGTATTCATGGTCATGTCACTTGAAGAACATGATCCAATAAGTAGATGTCGCCAGACGACAAATACTGAAGAGCAGCCTCTCCAAAAGACTGGTGGTATTTCTCCTTCCCTTAACTTTATCAAGTATTCAGTGATTAAATCATTGCCACAAAGTGAAAAGACAAGCTCCACTCCTTATTTCTAAATTTGCTGTTGCTCAGGTGGATACTGTTACTACTGTTAATATTTTATTCCAGGCTGATTGTAATGCTGATGTCCCATCTTGGCCATGACCACCTAGATGGAGAGCTGTGTTCCTTTGCTCCCTCTGTGTTTTGCCAGGGCATGCTGAAAAAACTGAAACTGTATCTGAGAAGTCATCTTGGGAAATCCAAATGTTCAAATAGGAGAGGAAGGAATTGAAACCAAGTCTCACACCACCTAGGTTCTTTTTCTGTCAGTAACCTCCTATGGCTGCCATAGCCAACTCCATGAAAGTATTTGGGGTTAAGGCTGCTAAGTAAAGTCAAAAATCTTTCTGTGGCCTGATTAAGCTCCTAATCCTTTGTGAGAAACTAGTTCTGGAAGACATATACCTCTTCCTCATTTTTGATGGAGAAACCTGAGTGCCTTAATGCTCTAGCCTTATTAAGGAGAATTAAGCTGCATGTTCTTCCTACTGTTAACAAAAGCACTTATTCACAGCAGGACCACCAAGTCCTAGGTGTCTGGAATTTCAAGGCCAGATTTTGGCTTGAAAATTCTACCTTTTTAGATAAGAATTATGTCTTCAGATATCTGCATAATTTCAACATTGTTATCCTAAGTGCTGAGAACTGCAGTGCTCAGTAATACAATGCGTGTGTTTTGTTGACTGGATTCTGATGCTAGCCCATTTCACAAAAGATTTTTTTTTTTAAATTTAAAAACTGTAGCTAATTAACTACTTTCTGATTAAATTCATTTCATGGGAAAATGTTGCTTAGCCCAGTATGCTTTGTCAGAAATATATTGTTTAACAAAAGTTGATGCAGGGCAAGGCAGTTTTCCCCCAGTTTCCTGAATTGCCTCAGTATCCCATATTTTCAGACAGATCTGCACTGCACTGAGATAATGGTATGAGGATTTCAGTGTCCCCATTCCCAAGCCATTTTCTGGTAGCCAAAGGTCCCAGCAGGTTAGAGAAAGGTTAGATACCTGGAAATCCTGATGTCTCTTCTCTCCAGTTGTTACTGTGGTGCTTTTCAGAAAGACCTCCATACAGGCTCCTTCAAGACCAGAATACAGGGATTTCTGACTCCACCTGTCCCGGGGTGAAGTGCCAGAGTTCCAGCATCCGTGGTTTGGGTGCACTTTGCCGTGCCAGAGGTCTCCATGGAGCCAGGATTTAACTAGACACACAAACCACAATCCCAGTCTACTTTTGTGGCATTGCTTTTCTTATAAAGTTTAATTCTACAAATAGCAGAAATGAACAACAGACAGGAATTTCAGTTTCAGTGAGCATGCACACACCAGTAGTCATATCTGAAACAGCGTAGCAGCACAAAAATTTCATCCAAATTTCTGGCTCCCAGGGAAATTAGGAAAATCTTTTGTCCAGATTATTTGCTTGTCCTGTCTATTCAGGTTAGACCAGAAGAAATGGAACATATAAACACCATAGAAAACCATTCCACCTTCATCTCCTTGAGCTTTATCTGAAGCCTAGCCTCATAAAATTTCTCAGAGGTATAAAGAGAATTGACTGTTCTATTTGGATGGATTTTTAAGTGCATAAAGCACATTCTTTAAAGGCATTCTAAAAGCCACATTACTCGGGAAATTACAGGTTTTGTTTTGCAACATTTTATACATATACATTAGAAGGTTGTGTCCCTTCAAATGAGAAGCGGCAGGGCAATTAAAATAAAATTTTAAAATAACTTTTCCTCATCTATAAAGAAATTATAAACCTGAGCTCCCCTATCTTAAAAACATTAATTTCCAATTCTGTACTCTTATAGTTTCAAAATAATGAAAATTGCCAATTGCATGTTCCAGAAGAGTGAAAGCATTTTTCTACATAGAGGTTGACTCTATTCACTTGAAAGAATAGAAGGTGATTATATGTTCTGAAAACCACAAATCAGAGCCAGCATATGGAATGATGTGTCTGTGGTGAAGGAAAAAAACACAAATGTTCTATCATTTTTTCGTGTAAAAAATAACAAACCTTAAAATCAAGTTTCATTTACTAATAAAGAAACCAAAAATTAGTAGCTTGATTGAAAGGCATAAGTTTTCCTTTTCTTCCATAATGCTATTGTAAAATAATCTACTTAACAATTTTATTTCTGAAATTGCTAACTAGATTTTTTATACCAAAACAAAATAGAAAATTAGATCTGTCAATAAACATATTTTTTTAATGCCAGAAACTAAAAGCTCACTAGGAAAAAAAATTGCCACATTTTGTACAGCATTAGAAAGCAAGGTTTTTGGCAGCCAACATGTGCAGCTCCCATCTGCAAAAAATGAGCAATCAAATTCTCCTCCATGAATTATGATCAAAAGAATATCACAATATCACGAATAAATACTAGATTTTCAAAAAATGTATTTTATAATACAAGAGTCAATTAATTATGAGGGGGTTTTCCAAAATATTGATGATTTGTCACTTTACAGCACAAGCCTTCATTCAGGACAAATTGATTGGATGTTCTTCCTTTCTGCAACGCCAGCAGAAACCAGCTTGCAATTCAGCCCCTCTTCTAAAGCTTCAATAGACCAAACAGAAGGTGGCTACCCATCCCTGTGGCACAGCTAACCTGAGGGAAAGTCTTGACTTGACAATACCAACAATGGTCATAGTCAAACTTAATCCTATTTATTACTTTGACTTCATAAAAAATCTACTGCTTCTAGTAAATTGAAATATTCTCTTGAAATCTAAATCTACTGAAAAATCTTTCAGTATTTTTGGTGTTGGAAGTCTGATGGACTGGAGCAATGTCTATGATATGGATGAGCATAGTCTCATTGGTTTCCCTGATCTAACTTCTATCCACTGTACCTACTTCAATTTTTTTAGGTCTTATGCAATAGCTTACTTAAAAATACTTTGAAGCATGAACCTACTTCTCCTCTGGCATTAGTACTAATCTCTTACACACTTGGGGCCATACTCTCTTCTTCAGAGTCTGTTGCTTAAATTATTCTTGTGTCTATTCAAAGTCTGGGAAGCTTAGCACTAGGCACCCTGATTTGTTTAGCACTCTCTTGAATCTAAATGCCAGCACAATTGCAAATGAGCTTAACAGACCTATTTGCAAAGGAATTTAATGAAGAGTTTGTTAAGAGAATGGTACAAGGTACATTGCATCTGGAGAAAATGATAAGAGTAAAAAAAAGTGCTAAATGCCTTCTTTATGTCATATAAATTCTGTAGAATTGTATTTATTTTTAAAGGAATGTGTGTTTTACTCTTGTTTATCAGCTATAGAATTAGATGATTGTTAAATTAATTTATAGGTAATTTATATATCATTTAAAGACTGAAAAACCAAAAAAGAGAGGAACTATTATCTTTTGATGATGATACCTTTTAGTCTCACTTTTTTAATCATCAATTTATGGGTAAGCCTTTGTGCCATAAAAAAATAAGCCGAAGGGAATAGATACAAGATTCATTACATTTCCAAAACTGGTGGGCTCTAAGAAGGCATGAAAGGAAAAATACAAAAACACACAAGGGAATTGGACATGGCATGTTTTGATACTTTGAGCTATGTGAAGGTTTTCCTAAGTAGACACTATCCAGAATTATGCTGACAGTCACTGATCAAAAGAGACAGTAACATTTATGATGCCAAATGCCTAATGCAGTATAATTCATGGCAGAAGCACTGAATCAGATCTACACTTCAATAAATCACATGAGAATCTGGTGCAATCATAGGAAGGTGACACTCCTGAGTACATTCCACCTCAGGCTTTTCTGTAAAGCAACTAAGCTATAGATAGGTATGAAAAAATTGTCACCATCCTGGATAGTGACATCCTGTAAGGATACATTTCATGTATCCTTAGAAGAATTCTGGAGCAGAATGGGAAATCAGCATGATTTTTAAAAATAATCTCATACTGATCCAGTGTAATGGCAGCAAAGGTACCCTTAGCTGAAACAGCTGATCTGTTTTTCTATTACTATCTCACACTGCTGCTTATGTCCCAGAATTTTACTGCTGATGTTACTTTGGGGATTTTTGTTCACTTTATGTTGGAGCTATGGCAAATACTGAGAGACAGGGCTCAAAACTGATTCAGTTGAAATGGAAAGGATCTTGCTGTGTGTCCATTAAAAGATCTTTCAAGATTCATGGGGTATACACCAAAACACAAGTACTAGTATTAGTTCCCTCCAACAGACTCAATAACAATCAAATAAATCCTTTAGCGTGAAGAGAGTTTCTGTGCATTATAATGAGCAGTTTATTGGAAAGAGTAAAAAATATGGAAAAATACCAAATGAGTAATCAGTATTTAGCCCAAACAGAAAAACAGCACCAGGCTGAAAGAGTACGTAATAAATACCAAACCAATGATCAGACAAAAAAGCTGAAACACATTTACAGGGCCAAAAAAAGTAATTCAAAACAATGGCATGTTTGAGAGATACATATTAGCCAAACCTGAGTTCCATATATATTGGCAAAGAATAATCACCTACTGAACTAAACTGCTCAGTGCCTGACACTGGTTTTAGTAGGCTTATTCTGAATAAAAGTGTTTCACGTTGTGCTGGCATTTGGGGAGTCAGTGATGATATCTGAAATGCAGCACAGATATAATCCATGAAGTACCCTGCAGTCTTGACTCCCAGAGGTGTGTTAATCCTCTCCCCACCAGTGCTAGCAAGTTTTCTTTCAAGAGGAAAAAAACTGTAGGAGATAGACTTTGATACCTGAGCCTTGTCACAGCATGCATTCAGGAAATGTCCTTGGCCCCTCAGATTGGACATGTCCAGTGGAGAGAGGAAAATAAATGCTAGGAAGCTGATCTGTATCACAGCTGCAGATCTATTCAATGATGGGCACTGTAAGGGTGATACAGAGTTCCTCAAACCTGTTTCCTCTTTCTTAGTCAGAGTGATGTTAGCTGTGTTTCAAGACTTGAAATTGTGTTATCCCAAGGCAGTTCACAGAAATGTAGCCACATTATTTCAGTATCACTGCTCCTAGTCAGACACCGATACACCTGCTGACTGTGATGAAACTCGTGTCCTCATGCTGGAAGTGTTTTGTTTTTCTCTACACCTTGTTTTATCTCAGATCAGGAGTGTAATAGCATTTCACCTTGTTTGTAGGGAGAACAATAAAGATACTACCTAGGTGAGGTAGTAGAGGACAGCAGAGCAAGGACAGCATAGAGGCCCAGTACAGCTGACAGCCTTTGCAGTTTCTCTGTTACCATGCTGTCAGAGACTGCATTAGTTTATGCCTCAAAAATTTTGATATAAAGTTTTGTTCATTATAACAAAATCCATATAAAGAGGTTACAGCCAAAAAAGCCTCCCTGAAGATACCTGACTGGGACTTTGGAGTGAAACTCAAATTGCTGAGATTAAATAAAGGGAAAATCCATTCTTCAATACTGGAAGCAAACAAGTAAACAGGAAGAAGAATGTGAGCCAAACCCAGAAGCCATGCTAAAAATCAGGGTGTGGGAGGCCATAGCCCACAGACCCATTGCTGAGAGCAGGTTTTCACAGATTACCCCCCCAACCGAGGTGGGGGGAGGAAGTCTCAGTGTATTGCAACCTCTGCTCAGGGGCAGTGAACCCATCCTCCCTCACACAAACTGGCTATGGAACCCCCAGCTTGGAAAGGCTTTGGGATCCATGGATCCCATTCACATAAGGGGCAGCTGAATCCATCAAAGGTCCCTCCAAAGTGCTCCCCAGAGTCATTCCTGAAGCCTTGCCCCACAGGACAGCACGTAATGCAATAAATGTGGAGTCTGTTGTAAGAGACAATGAGAAACTCCTCCCCTCAGGGATATGCCTGGATTTTCCTACCTGAGTGTATATTAACCCATCCTGAGTATATTATATATATGGATACAAACCTGGCTGGAGTGTATATTAACCCATCAGATTCTGTGCTTTTCGGAGGCACCTTCACCACCAAGAAACCAGCTGGAGAGGATCAATGGAGAATCGTTGGGATCCATGGAGTGGTGTATTTTCCTTATTCTATACCTGTTATTCTCCTTCTGTCCCCCCCACCTATTTCCCATTTCTTTCTCTCTCTCTCTCTCTCTCTCTCTCTCCTATTTGCTATGAAATAAAACCATACTGTTGTCACTAGCATATGGTGTTGTTTGCACCTTAATCCAGGCAGAGGCATTTCTAAGAACCTTAGGAATAGGATCCTGACACATGCCAGAGAGGAGAAACACGAGATGCTTCGTCAGATGGGAGTCAGTATCATTCTCCTCTCTTTCCACTTGTCTGGCAAGTGTGAAGGAGCCAGACTGACTCATGTCCACTGCCTGTGTAGACACATGTGCATGTTATGTTGCTCAGTCAGAGTAAGCATAACTTACACACATTAAACATAATAAAGTATGGAACCATGTTGGAAATGCAAAAAGAAGGAATGTGTCTGACTGGAGATCAGAAACCTACTGGCAGAAAGCCTTTCTTGGGGGTTCAGAGTATACTTGATTTTGTTTGTTTAGATACCTCCAAACTAAAAGTAGCATAATTTACAAGTTTGCTAGCAACATGGTTCTTTCCTACCAGCTTGGGCTGTGACTTTGGAAACTCCAGACCCAGCCTAAACTCCACTGAGATATCACCAACAGGTTCTCTGGAGGAGGTGACCAGTTAAAGCCCACAGCAGTCAGTAGAGGCTGCCAATAAACTAGTATCTGCATTCATGAGTGTGTATTCCTTTTCCCCAAGATTTTCATTCTCAGGAAATGTAACCTCTACAGCACCTACACCTGACTATCTATAGACCCTTTCATCATTTGCTTTTCTCTTCTAGAGGTCTCTTCCAGGACTTTTTAGTGCTTTTTTTTCCCTGTGTTTCTGGCCCAGAGAACTTGCCTAGTTAGGCAGAAAGGAAAATCTCACAAATGTGCATACATGCCCTGCAGTTTCATACTGATAGATTGCACCATATTTAATTCCAAAGCTTTTAAAACTGACTACCATTCATTAGTGTCTACAAATGGCTACGCATCCCAGCTTGAGCTGTTTGAAACCCTCTCCTGAGCACAGGATTTTTTGCCAGCCATCAGCACACAACTACCATTTGTCTACGTATGCAGTGCATTCTCCTATAATCAACTTACTGGTGAAATACTGTATATAAATATCCAAATTATTTCTTCCTCAAGACGGGTCTTCAGATTCCACCATATCAGCCAAAAGCTGCTCTGCTCACTATCGTTTTCCACTTGCTAATTAATTAGAGAAAGTCACAAGAAATACCAGCTAAGTATTTTTGGGGGGCTTAATGAATGAGTCTATTAATTTAAGAAGATTTAGCAATTATGCGTTCTCTAATATTGATTTCCACTAAATCCTATCTGGAAATTAAGGAGATTGATAATAAAACCTTTTATTCAATTCCACCACAATATATCTAATGAATAAATTGGCTGCATGCACATCCTTAGAACCAGATTCATTTAGCAATAAATGGTGCAACACAAAGGAGCACATTGTAATTGAAATTAAGGAGGGTAAAAAGCAGGTGTAGGCTGAACTCAGTAATATGCTAATCAAACACAATGGAGAAAGGAAATTTTATGCTGTGTAGATTTTTTTTCCCCTGACATTCAAAGAATTTAATTTTCCAGCTTCTTTTCTTATTTTTGTGTAGCCAGGGCCTGTTTGTTGGGTTCCTTGGACTGCTGTTTCACAATGAGAAAAAAATCTCATGTACAGAGCAGGACACTGTGAGCTGAATCCTGTAGGGCCAATTAAAAAAAAAAAAAACCTACAGATTTAATTTTGAAAGTTGCTGACACATTTCTTCTAGTTCAGATTGTTTCTTTCTATTCCTAAGCCACAGAAGACAAGAATGATTTCCATTAATGCAGAAAATGCATCATGGCGCTAAGAGCAAGGAAATAATAGATTAAAAGAAACCTGAAAACAGAAAAGCTCAAATGCTCAGCCCCCTTCATATTCCAGAATGAAAGCTGTAATGGGTTTGTGTAAGACTCATATCTGTAATAATTTCATTTCAAGAGTGGTAATACAATCCATTCAGATCTTTGGAGAGTGGTCAACACCAAAAATCTCTCATAGCCCAGTTGTAAATTCTTCTTTTCATTTCAGTAAACACCTCGCATCTGAGCAGTCTTTTAGGAGAGATTTGAAACAGTAAATTTTCTTAGCATTTTCTCTCCTAGGAAGCAGAAAACAATTTTGCTAATTCTTTAGTGGCTTCTGAACCTTCGATCAACACATGTTTTTCCTTTCTTTTTTTTTTCTTTTTGATTCACTCCTAAGTTTTTGCTACCTTTTGACTGCACACATGAAGTTCAAATATCAAGCAGAAAAGATACTAAAGACCTGACTTAAAACCCACATATGTTAGCTCCTTTTAGATTCCCGCTGGTTTTAATAAAATTTTGATTAAGCAATGTGATTATTCAAATTAGCTTCTTAAATGTGCTGTATAATATATCCTAATTTATTGTGTTAAAATTAATTTTTTCTTGCCCAAGGGAAAAAAATACATATGAGACTCTAGCCTTTTTAGACTGAGGTCTTCAGAAACAAAATAATGTCAATATCAGAATCAGACATCAAACACCAGGAGTGCAAAAAAATGAAATACTGATTCCCGAATCATTCATTTCCATTATTTTTTACTTGTTATTACATTACTATTAATAGAATATGTAATAAAATAACTGTCTTGACAGTAATTCATTTAATGTTAATAATAAAGATTCAAATAATACTAAATTCATAGGGACCATGTCAAAACAACCCATTGTGGCTTGACAGTGTATATACAAGGGCCTCTAAAAGTTAATGATTTCATTCTCAGCAGTCATTTTGTGAAGTAAGAAAATATTACTGTCATTGTAAAGACAGCAGAAAGAAAGTAGGTCATTTAGAAAGCATAGAATGATAGAGCAAAAATGAGAACTCAGAGAAGTTTATGAGCTATTCCTAGGCCTTCCCTGTGTAGCCATCTAGATATATATTTCACCATTTGATAGCCCTTAACTTTTTCAGCCCCATATTCCAATCACATATGAAGAGTTGGACCTTACATAACTCTCTAAATAAACGACTGAAATCACAGACACCCTGCATCCTTTAAAAAAATGTTGAAATATGTGCATTAGCACAAGAGCTTAGAAGAGCAAATGATTTATGAGATGTGGAGACTATGAAGATTTGAAGATTGACCCTTCCCTAGAAGTTGCTCTTCTTTTCCCTTGCTTTACATCCTTGCTCCTTTCAGACCCATTACCATGGAAATAGAGGCATTTACAGAGATCCAAGGACAAGCTGACTGGAGACAGAAGCAGCACAGAGGAAAGGGAAACTGCTAAGCATGGCGGCTGAGAAAGCAAAGGAGTGGTGAAAAGCAGTCTAGAAAGGATGAAATACTGGGGTGTCTGTCACAGGACATTGGAAGACAGGGAATCCATAAAATCAGTCTTCTAACAACAGCCTTACCACACACAACAGCCTGTACCACACACAGGTACTTTATCCTCAGTTCCTCCTTCCAACAACTGCAGCTCTCTCAGGGTGTGAAGAGGAAAAATAACTCTTTCTCTTACAGTGGTTGCAGTTCTTTTAAAAGGCCTCTCAAGCACATTTAGCTTTGCATTTGCATACTCATATACCATATACTGATTCTCAGTCTCACATTTCCTGCAGCTAAGACATGAATATACAGTAATTCTGGGGGTAGTTATTTTGGTATGATGAAGTCAGCATTATAGAGCTGAAAGTGAGAGAAAGCTGCCAAACCTGTATCTTTGATACACCTGAAAGTAAAAATCTCAGAAGAGAAATTTCAGTGTTCTGCAAAGTAGCTCAACAGCTAATAGGTTGGGTAATGTCTGCTCCCTCTGCTCTTTGTGTACCTCATCCAAAACAAAATGTATATGCAGTTTTTTGAGCAGGGAGCAACTCTGACTTGACTTTGGTGCTGGGGAATGCTCCACTACCAACCTGAAGAATCAGGGTCCCTCTACCTATTTCTCAGGTTCCATAAATTCTGTGTCACTTTCTGGGCAGAAATTTGCTTTAAGCAGGAGAAGGAAGCTGGGGACTTGCTTCCCTAGAGGTTACAGAATAATCTTGCAGCTAATGTGCTCTGCTCCACAAGCTGAGAATACATATTCCTAAATTTCTTGCTTAGAGTTTGGCTTATCAGAGCGTGCATAATCCAATTCATGGTCCATTAGTCAGATCTGGCCCATGGCACTCTTGTGCCCAGCTTTTTCATTTACCGCTATGAAGCAGAGCTGCTCAGATAGTGAATTCCTCCTGTATGGCTGGATAATCCGTCTCCCTTGGTGGAGAAGTTCTGTTCTCACTTAGAGACAGACCTACTGCCATGCCATATCCAGGGAAGATGAAGCAGGCACCAGCAGACACATGTCTTTTTATGAGTACCCACATAAAACCCGAACTGCCGCTCCCTTGGGCTCCAAGTTAACTGTGCAAAAAGCTGTTCCTCCACAAACCCCTTTCATGAGAAGCTCTGTGCTGTGAATCCTGAGTAGGAGGAGGTGTTCAGGCTAGCTGCATGTGCACAGTGGGAGATTGAGTCTCTGCTGAAGCACTTTGGCTCTGTGTATAGACAGCGGCGAGAGCTGGCACCTCTGAAATGAATTTCCTGAGAGTATTTGATACAGCACAGCATTGCCAAAGTAGCAGTGAGTCCTGGCTTGGTATGTCCCAGATAACTAAAACAGATTACAGCCGCTGAAAAGAAAATTCATTCAGGAATTGAAGAACGCTGGTTTATCATGAATAACTGAAAAACTAATAAATAAGTTATCTTAAATAAGGTCTCATAAGAGGAAGGAATTCTTAACTCAGTTTCTTAGAAAGAATCTCATTCTACACAGCAAAATATGCACCAGTTCAATTACAAAGGAGGTATTGCAACATATTTAAAAATTAACATTAATCATCTCTCACCCAGACCCATTTTTTATCTTTCTCCCAGGATGTGTGCTCTCTAGAAATACTTTAAAAACTGGTTAGCAGAATCAGCTCTTACAGTCTTTAATGTCAATAAGCTTTCAATACCCTATGGAAAAATTATAACAGAAGCAATTTAAAGTTAATCCCTCGGCAATACTTTTGCAAACATCAAATTAGCAGTGATGAGAAAGTCTGGGTGATTTTGTCCTGTTTAATCAACAATGCTGGCCTGAAAGACAGCACAAGGTGATGCTGTGCAGGAGGTCTCTGTCTCAGAGCTGTGTGACTGCATGGAAACATTACATCAGTAGATAGGGCAGCGAAAAGAACTAACACTCTTATTTTAGAAAGATTTTTAACTTTGCTTTCCTCTAACATGATAGAGAAATAGCACAGATCTAAAAATCAACCATGGTCACCTTTAGGTTTATCTTCCACCACTCAAGAAAGGGTTTACAAATGTGCAAAGTACATAGATTAATGAATATCTTCTTAAATTTTACTGAAGATCCAGAAAGGTGTATGAAGTCTTTCCTCCCCCAGGACTGCCAGTTACTTTGGGCTAAGATAGTCTCCCGAAAAATGTTGGTTTTCAATCATGTTAGGTGAAGAAGGGCATCATATCTGGGACTCTCACTTGACATCTGGCTTAGAACAAACTTCCTAAGTATATGAGTCACTCGAGTGTTGTATAGAAAGGGGGAAAAAAACAGCAGGAAAAAACCATTGCCAACTCATTTTTTTGTGGAGTCTACTGCAATGGGTATATGACTAATGTTTCAAAGTATGAAAGTAGGACTGAATCTCTCTGGAGAATGTGCAAAATTCATTGGGTTTTTTAATCCTGAGTGGTCTTAGCTATGAACCAAGCTGTGTCAGAACTGCCTGCTCCTAACTGTGCTCCATATTGGAACACTTTCTGCACTTTTGGTGCCTCTCTGTGAGTTGCATTCAGTATTTGAATATCCCAGAGAGTATATTCAACCTACATGTGATTGATTGTGAGAATGGTTTCTAATACTGCTAATGCACAGTCTGGGGCTAGCAGCCTCAGGACTTAGCCTTTAATTCAGGTATTAGCAAAATAAGATAGTAATATGCAATTAACTATTCCACAAGCATATTATGTGGCTTACTTGGTTAATGCTTATAAGGCACACTTTGGAAATTAAAATACTACATGCACTGAGTATTGTAAAGCATGGAAAAATGTTTGACTTTTTAATTCAGATGGAATGCATGTAACACAATGAAACCATGAGTCTTGGCCAGCACACTAGAAATCCTTTGCCATCTTTCATTTGATATGCAAACACTGGATTAAGTTTCCTTTACTTTGGCCAAACCAGCACTCTCAGGAATCATACCGTGTCTCTCCCACAGCTGTAAAATATTCTTCTTCTTATAGACGAATATCAGGTGGATTTTGGTAGTAAGGTGCCAATACCTGGAGATATTTTAGGTGTACTCTGGGAGCAAATGTCTGTTGAGTTTGTTAACTGCAGAAAACTGAGAAAGAAAAATGATGTATCATACAGACTTGCAGGTAAACCCTTGAGATGGTAATGGAGAATTTTATTTTGCCATCCCTAACAGTAAAAGAAACTTAAACCTTAATGTTCTCCACAGCAAAAGCAACATACTTATCCCAGCTAACAAGTACAGTTGAACTCCTGATGCATGCCACTAATACACAGGAATATCAAGTGACATAAATGTCAAAGAGTGAGAGAAATTTTAAAAAACACCATATATAGACTTAGGTTGCTTACACCCTGTTTTGGTGTGAGGTCGGGGTATGTAAGGTGCTTCTTCTTGCTTTTCTGTTTATTGCTTCTTGCTGTTCTTTAGGGGAGGTGTCTGGTTATTGAGGTGTGGTAGGTGGAGGGAGGCGGAGGGTGAGGGGGGGGAGGGGCGGGGGCGGGGAGGAGAGTGGGAGGCGTGAGGCGGGAGGGGAGGGGAGGGGAGGAGGACGGGGAGGGCGAGAGAGAAGATGAAGGAGGAAGGAGAGCAGAGAGCGAGGACGGCCGGAAGCGGAGCTTGAGAAGGAAGAGAAGGAGAGGAGAGCGAAGCGAGGGAGGAGAGAGAGCGAGGCGGGAGAAGAGAGAGGAGAGCGGAAGAGAAGAGAAGAGAAGAGAGAGAAGAGAACGAAGTCGCAGAGAAGAGAAGAGAGAGAAAGCTAGCAGAGGGGTGCCTGCGACGGAAGAGAAGCAGAAGAGCAGCGACTATCGAGAAGAGCAGGACGCGCCGAGCAGCGAAGCTCCTCGACTCTCCGCTCAGCTCCTCTACGATCTCGCTTCTCCTCTCTCCTGCGATCTACTTTCCTCTTTCTCTTTCCTCTCCTTTCCTCTTTCCTCTTCTCTTTCTCCTCTTTCCCCTCCCCTTTCCCTTCCCCTCTTTTTATCCCTGATTTATGCTTTGATTTGCCAATACCAAGTTTTAGCTACAATGACAGCATTTAGCTATGAACCCTAACACTGTTGAGTTTTGTGAATGTGCATTCCTTGGTGCTCATTGGCCCTTATATCTACTACAATACCAGAAGCAGAACAACACAAGAGGAATGCAGATATCAATCTGTCAGCAGCCCTCTGCTATCTGCTGACATAATCTATCACAGTTTACATGGGGATTACAACATGGGATAGAATAAAAAGGAGACAAAGGACATAGAGAAGCCTGAAGGTGATAATAAAAAATTAACATCTGTCTCCTTGATTTTAGTTGCTAAAAATACACATTGACTTAATTAAGATAAAATTTATTCTTTAGCAGTTGGAATCTTAATCTGCCATTGTTTTATTAAAATGCACCATGAATATTAAATAGCAGATGACTTCACCTCCCCACATAAAGAGCAAAGCCATTTGGTTTGAACTCTTGATCCTCTTTGTTTGCTTGCTGTTTTATGTGTGTGTTTTCTTCGCTGACATTATTCATGATGCTGTGAGACATAATAAAGAACTGGGACTCACCCTGAGTGGTGGTGTCTGATGTCCATTTGGAACAAATTCAAACAACCCAAACAGTCCAGGGAAAACTCCAACTTCTCTTGTGATCACCACCTGCCAGGAAGCCAAGCCCAGCTGCAAGAGAAAGGCACAGTTTGGCAGATCTCCATCACAAGAAAGGTATGGTTTTTCTCAGATTTAGTTAACTCCTTAAAGATTCTGGCAATGCAAGTCAGCTGATATGCTCCTCAGAGCAGAGAAGGTTCCATACTATCAGCATCTAAGAACAAAGACATTATTGACACTATTTCAAATTGCCTTTTGAAAGATCGGGAAGGTCTGTCAAGTAACAGTTACTTGTTTTGAAATACAGAGATGATACAGTCAAATTTTCACTAGAATTTACATAAGACTGAACTGACCATGCATAGCACCACTTTTAGCCTTGATTCAGCAGACTTTTAGGTACTTATTTAACTTAATGTCTGTACTTCAGTGCAAGTGCTTTGCTGGACAAAAGCCCTTGTGAACATATACGGACTCTTAGAATGTACCTGAAGGAATCAATCTCTCCTGACACTGAGGCAGATTTTAAATCATGGCTTAGTTCCTGACTAGAGTAACTGCAGATTAGAGAGCTGAAATGTTCAATGACTTAATGTGCTTCATTTCTAATAGCTTCTTGCAGCAACAGTGGACAATGAAAATTATAGGCTTGGTCTGATGGCTGATGATTGTTTGTCCCCATAAATGTATTGGCTGCAAGCTTGGCCCAGCTAGAAGACAAAAGACAGTGAAATTTAGAAAAGTGCTATAGGTCAAGGCTGATGTCTTAACATGGTACTTGCTCACCTTTCATTCTCCAGGATCACTGGAGATTTCTTATATTCCATATTCCATATCTTCCATATTTCTTCTCTTGCCCATGGGCATGCTCAAACACTAACAAATAAAAACTTTATTTAGCTGCTTAGAAGCCAACTATTGCAGCTGAGCTAAGCCTGTCAGCTTCTACAGTTGTCTTTATATTCACATTCATTTTAATGGTTACTTATACTTTGAAATCTAAAAATTTAAGCCAATCACCTTAGTTACCTAGTCATTTTCTGAAAATATATTTTTCATGCCTCTGGTACCTACCAACCCAGAGAGAAAAAGGTAAGCATCATAAATTCACTTGAAATTTTATCAAAGAAATCCCAATTTAAATGCAATTCTCTTTCAATGCTACATAAGTATAGCCGACTGCCAGCCATCTTGTAAGCTCCTGCAATTGGAAAAGCAAATTTTTATTATCTCTGTAATTGAATTTGTCTCCCATCTCTAATACTGTGAAGTGGAAAGGGTTAGCCAGTCTTTTATCCAGATGTGACATAATCAGAGCCTTTCAGAGACAACTTTCCACGAGGACATTGCCATCTCTTGAGATCAACTAATTAGTTTCTCAGAAAGAGCTATTATAGTCTATGGATCTGTGCAAAACATCTTCAGAAACTACATAACAAAATCCCAGCAGACTCCTATTGTTGCAGTAAATTATATGTATTTGTCTTCTGCTTAAAACTGAGTTGTGTGTTTATACCAAAACCCTGAACATTTCATTTTCTTTTGAGAAGTTGATAACTGTATTCAAACTGTATGGTCTTGATTCAAAACAAACAGAAAATTTCACAAGTCAGGTGTGGACATGCAGGTTTAGATGTCTGAAGTGGGAACTTCAGGACCGCTTTTCTCCAACATAAAGGAGATCTGCCTTTTACCTAGACAAGCTTTCTTTCTTCCCTGATCTGAACCACAAATTCCTGCTGCCCTTTTGCACCCACTCTGAATGCTAAACTGAACCAAGATAATAATTATGTTGAAAAACACCCTGGGAAATGGAAGGAGGCTGTGAGACATTATGGAGTAATTCTTTTCATTCAGATTAGTTCCCTGAACAAGGCCAGTCCTTAAATCCAACAGAAAGACATGGCTGAAGATGAGACAGAGGGTAGGATTGGTTGTATCACGCCATTTAGATTGGTTTAAAGTGATTACATAATTGCTATCAATAATTAATTGTGATTGCATTGCTATCAATATTATTGCTGCAGATATTAAAAGTAGGGGCTTTTCTGTAGCTTATGATTTTCTTAGATTCCAATTCAGCAAGATATTTAAGTAAACACCTAACCTAAGGTTTCATGTTAAAGCAATACTCTAGTATTTCTGTTTATTAGTTGACTTCCTGAAGCGTCAGATGCAGGGGAACTGTTCTTCTTTTTAACTGTTTCACTTAAAAATATTTAGCTATTTTAAAGAAAGTATTCATTGTTGCTAGGAAATATTGTTTATGAGCTTTTTCTTAAGCAGCTACAGCACCTCAGGGAAGAAAAAAAAGACATAAGCTTGGCAAGGAGTAAAATTCCAGGTAAGATTTGTGTTTTTATTAGCCCCAAAAGAGTTGTATGTAACTTAACTAAGTTGTACAATATATAAAGAACATTGTACATGGGCCATGGAGTATATTAGATGATAAAATTGACTTCTTCTGCTTTTCCAATAGTGCTGACACCAGTAGATAAACAAACTTAGACTCATATGGCTTGATGCACAAGGAAGAATACAGCACATTAAGGAGGATGGATGTCTCAGAAGTGCTTTCCTAGCATAATAGCTAGTAAGTTAGGATGCTGTTGTAATTTCCTTCTTCATCCTCTGTGGGAATACATGTGAGAACTTAACATGTTGTTGTAAGACATGTAGCTTCCAAAGAACACCTGAGAATTCTTCAGAATCAGCATTTTCCTAGGTGCTTTGCCTTCTTAATGGAATGGAGAAATATTGCAAAACTGTGGGGAGTGGATAAACAAGACAGGGTCATGCCTGGATGGCTGCACACATTACATGATATGTAGTGCAGGGCTGTTATCCAGACAGTAGATGAATCAGGACATTTTTCTTCATCCATTGTTCTTTCATAAATACTTTCTAAAACAATCCTTGAAACCAGCTGAGCAAGCATCAGCATGGCAGAAATGGAAACTCAGTGTGTTGCCTCTCTAACCTTAACAGTGGCCATTTGCATGTATTTGTTGCAGGGTGGCCCTTCTTACATTCAGCCACATTGATTTTCTCTCAAAAGAGACATACCATGCAGAAATTCCCAAAAGGTCTGCTCTATATCTCCCTTCTCCTCTTTCTAAGCTCACAGATTTCATGTCATTTTACATCTTGATCTTCACACCTTTTTTTTTCATTTTTCTCCAAAGAAATTGCCCAAGTTTATATTTATTTCTTATACTAATCATATATTCTATTCTTATCTAATTAAAAAATGTTATCCTGTTTACTACACAGGCACTAAACTGTGCCCTGTCTCCCACAAGATAGCTGCACTCTCTGACCTACAAGCACAACTGCTCCTTAACCTAGTTCTGTCAGAATGATTTGTAAAATCCTGGCTAAGAAGTGTTTTAGTAGGTTTTTAAAACCAAATTCTTTTGACAGAATCAGGCTGGGGACAGCTGTGTATGTAGTTATACTAGCAGATCTGAAGGGGGACTGGAACCTTTGGGGAAGGGAGAAGGGAGGGGCTGGTGAGGAGCCATCTACGTTGCCTCTATGCTTGCACTATCCACCTATTAGTACCTTGCTAATCAAATTGTCCTAACTTTCCCTCTTTTTCCTAAAATGACAGACCTGCAATATAAAACCACAATGCTCTCACTCTATTAGACTGTCTAAACCTGCATTTTCATTTTCTCAGCTGATTTTCCTCATTCTCATCTTTTCCTCATTCTATGGAAATACCATTATGCTTCTATACTAACCAGTCCTTCTTTCTAAAAATTTGGGTCTTCATTTATATCTGTTCTGTAGTCCCTTTCTCAAAGCAGTTTCTCCCCAAGTCTTATTGGATAAGCTCTTTAATTTGCCTTGTTCTAATTAAATTGTGAACTCTTGGGGTGAATGAACATGACTGAAGTGTTTTTAGTGTGCTGGTCTGCTAAGTATAACAGCAGTAATCAACAGGGTTCCGAAGTTTGAGCACAGGATAATATGCCAGGCTGCAGAAAGTAAGCTGATAAAAAGAATAATTATTAAAAAATTAAAGGAGGAAGGCATGCAGCACTGAGCAATTTAGGAAATTCAGAACCCCCAACAGTCACTGATACATGGAGATGGCAAGGAGAAAAGATAGGTCTTGAGACCGAAGAAAAACTTCACAGCCAAAGTGCTTGGTGATTCAGGCAGAAAAGTATCTGTTCAGGAAACTCCTAAAATAATGTTGTAGCCCTGGAGCATGCACAGGAGAAAATTCCACACTGCCTTATAGACTGACCACTGCTATATCTATGGAAATGAGTGACACCTGTGACAGAAAACTAGTTTTAGGAATATATTCCTAGATGGGAACTGTTGAAGACTTTGCTGATAACTAAAAGGCCTGACCTTTCTCTGAGCAAAGTAATTTCTGGTGCTGTTTTTTGCAGAGGAAAAAAGTAATAGAAGATGTACTGCATGATGTTTATCTCAATATACAGCCTGTGTCAGACCTAGCTGGTAACCTAGAAAATGCCTTGAAGAAAAACATGAAGCAAGTGAAAAAACAGTTTTCATGAATGAGAGAGAGGGAAAGGGAGAGGAACACCGAAATGTAGAGGATTTCAAATGTACATTTTGTTTCTGCATCTGCACACATACCATACAGGAAACAGTAGGAGCATTAATTTAGTGTTGGGGCTCCAAATTTGTGCATCTTTTCAATGATATTTAAGTTTATATAACTGGAGTGTAAATTTGTCATTTATGCTCCCTCTCAGATTTAAATCTGAGCACAATTTCTTCTATCCTCCACCCTGCTTATGCACAGATACACAGCCATCTGCCAGGTGGATACCTGGGTGAAGAGCCATGGGTTTAGCGGTGGTCCTGATGCAAGCCCCATTACTGCAACGTGGAGTTTCATGGGCAGTAATGAGTAGCTGAGTCTTTGAGCCTTTTTTTTTCCTCTCAATCTTCTCTGCCCCACTGAGAACCTCTTAAAAGCTTAAACAGTAAAGGTCCTCTACTTCTTGCTTCCTTTTGTTTTTTCTCTTCTTTTTTTCTATTCCCAGGATAATTAAAAGAAGAATAAATTCAAAGAATGTGTAGGGTTTAAAAAAAAAAAAAAAAGGAAAAAGTTCGGCAATGAAGCTCAGCAAACAGTTGAACAATTGGCTGTGGAATAGGATTTAGGCTACAGCAGCAAAAGAATGAGTGTTGACCTGGAAAACCAAGATTCATTAGGCATTTCAGTGCAGGAGAGAAAAGGTTATGCAACCTGGTCAGGTGGAAAGAGACCTAGTAGTCAAGAATTTAGTGACAAAAACAAAAATGAGAGGATTTTACTAAAAAAAAAAAAAAGGAGTTTTGCTGAGAGGAACGTATAAAAAAATTTTAAAAGAAAGAACATGGCAGTGAAACCAATAAAAGTTGTATCTTCTCAAGGCTCTAATTGAATGGAAAGAAATTTATCAGCAACATGAAAATTAACCATTTCCTACTTATTCATGAGATAGTAATCTGACAAAATAGTGTTCACTATAAATTGTAAATACATTTTTTAATATAATTTATACACTCTACTTGGAAATAACAAATTTAATGAAACAACTTCTTGCATATGATGTTCTTATTGTTTTCCATGCTGCCAACCTTGGTGGAGATCCCACTCAGACTGCTTGTCTACGTCTGCAAGTTTACCTCCTAGAGTGTCTGACCATTTATGGCATTGTAGAATAGACAGATAACTCACACAAATTTACTCAATTTTAGCTGTGTGAACACCTACAGATATGAAATTTTCCTATTGGGCTTTTGAAAACCTACTAAACTTTTTCTCCTTCACAAAGTGTAAAAAGAAAAAATGTAAATTCTGGCTGAAATTTAACAGATTAGAGCTCCAGAAACATCTGCATATAAAAACGAAAGACATCTTTGGTTAATGGTTTGCTGTATCTTAGATAGCATTACAAATCTTGAGTGAATAACAAGGACATTAATGTGTCTGATGACTGTGTAGAGAATAGGCTTCATACTCAGGAAACATTTCAGAATTTCCATGGGCCATGGAGCAGAAATCTAATGATCTTCTTCCTTTCATCAGGAACACTTTTCATATTAATTAGGTGCAGAAATACCTGCAATATTTCAAAATAATTTACCTTTACTGCAGGACCCTTAATACACTGACAGCATTGCTTTATCTCATAATGGCTTTAAAAGCACCCTTTTCCGTTTTAAAGTTTTAAATACATTTAAATTCTTACACTTTTCTTTAAAATGTGATGCTTTAGTTATTATTAGGTAAATCCATTGTGGTCTCACAAAACAATTGCTAGCATCACAAAGGATATGCACAATGGCACAACTCAAGCCACAGAAAAATGCCTGTATAAAGACTGCTTAACATAAATTATTTCAGTGTTCATATTTCTTTATCTGCTTTACACTCGGGATATTATAGCTTTTGTTTTCAACTGCATCTTGAATTAGAATTAGATTTGAGGAACAGAGGCAAAGATACTTCATATTTAAATTAAACCACTGAACCGTAATTGTTGAAACAATTCGCCACATAAGGAAAAAATATAAAATGGAACCAGAACTGACTGTGCAAAAATCAAAATGCAAGACAAAAGATGATTTCAAGGGACCTCAGAAAATTAAATAAAAGATATTATAAGCCTTAAAATATATTCACAAGGTACTTAGCAACACATTGTGCATATGATACATGAATTGTCAGTAGTTGCCACTTCACACAGAGTGTGAAAAAGAGTCCTCAGGTGTACTGGGTAAATAAACATTCAGCCACCAAGTTTGGGTAAAAGCCACAAAACAACACAAAACCTAGACCAGTGTTTCAAAAAATGAGTCTCTGATTTGGGCTCCCTTTATTTACAGATATTCAAATCTAAATAAATGTTAACTTAATTTGTATACACAAAATCAGAAATCAATTTTTAAAAGACTAGTCCAGGCATTTTCACATCATTTGACACACCCCCACATCAGCATTTCTTAGAATTCTGGAATTTGGACTTCACATGGCATAATAAGGTTTTATTTAAGAAACAAAATCAGGTCTTCAATGATAATTCCCATGTTACATGCAATCACTAGGGAGTTCAAGGTGGCATGCACAATTCCAACCCTAAGTTCTCTGAGCTTCAGAATTCTGCAGGAATTCTTCCACTTCACTTGTATGATCATGATGAAGATTATCTGTTATGCAATGCAGTGGGGATTTTTTTCACTTGTGGGATAGAAAGTCTAGTAATGCCACATCAGAGAAAAATATATACTTAATCTATTAAAATTTCACTCATGCTACCATGTATGTTTATTTTTGGAGTTATGGTTATAAAATGCCTTCTTTCATTAACTACTTTCTGTATTAGGTGATCCCCTCTCACAGAGGCATTCTGCCTCTCAACTTGCTTTCCTTGGGTGACTTATATGAAACTTTGCCCTCAAAAGTAAACTTGATCCTATGAAAAGTGAACTACCAGTCACTTTAGGCTCAAACCAAAATTGTTTTTGGATACGACTGGGCAACAAACCTTGCAAAGAGGAAAGAAAAGGGTCCTTAGCAATTTCTGGTTTTTGAATAAAGCCCACTTTGTTTTGCTGCCTTATACATACTGGCTGTAATTACTCTGCAGAACTCTTTTCCAATCTCTCCCATAACATACTCATACCATGATAATATGCTCTTTAAAGAGTCACTTTCTTAAAAGAATTTAAGGGAAAAATAACTGCAAAAAATCAATAGGGTTTTTGGGTTTTTTTCTAATACAGAGAAAATGCTGAGACTTTTTTCCTTGTATATATCCAGCTTTTTGCAGTATTGAAGTCAATTGTACCATTTCTCAGGTGTAGTTTTTAATGTCGGTTGCACAGGTCTCTCTGTTCCCTGAGGCTCATGTACTTCAGACTGTGGTATCTCAAAATTTGTATGTGCAGTCCAAAGTACTGCACCTATGGAACACCAAAATTATATTATGCATTAGAAAAGTTTATTGATGCTGGTAAAAACTCTGGTATTCCATTTAAGTACAGCTGATTTATTTGTCATACTGCAAATAAAAAGCACTTAAAATACCGTCAAGTTATCCCAAAACAAGAAATCATCTAAAGCACAGGACTAATCTCACACATTGAAAGAAATATACCAAATCTGTTGCCAATGCACTTTACCTTTGCAGATCTGTGTGAGAGTTGGAAGAAAAGATTTCCAGCAATACTAACCTCAAAGTTCTCTAGGAACTAACCTCAAGTTAGTTGAGATAACATCCATCATCAAATCTGGGAAAAAAGGGAAATGGGAGTGGTTTTGCAGTCCTGGAATCTTAGCTTGATGACAAATAAATTAACCACAGAGTTGCTAGTGACCCTCTCTAGAAAAACTGACACTGTTCTTCTAAGTCAAATATTTGGTTCACTGGCACTTTTCCGAAGTCAAAATAAGGCAAAATAATTCCCCCAGTTAAATTCAATAGAAACTTCAAAACTAATGACCACAAAGTTCTGAAATAAAAATAATGCTACTGTGTCCTCAGTGATAACACTTTGTTCTGAGAAAGTGATTGGATCTGTCGTTGTCACAGATTTGTTTTCTCAGAGGACACAATTGAGCAAAAGTTTTAACTTCCTCAATCCCTGAATCAGATCTTTCCCTGCATTGTAGGCAGTACAAACAATTCAGATTTTTAAAAAACATAACTACATCATTAAAGAAGAAAATCTCACTGAGTTGATAGTTCAGCAATCTTAGAAGACTAATTTGTGTGTCTCCACTACATCGGACTGAGTAAGGAAGATGGCATTCCTGAAATGCCAAAAGCTAGGATTTTAATTGCTTAAATATTCAGATAAAAATTAGGAATTTTTATGGTTTGATCACACTCAAGGTATTTATCATTTATGTAGAAAATTAATGTGCTATATTGTAAAAAGAGGTTACACTGTTACATTTTTTTAATATAAAAAATATATCCAGAGTGTTTTCTGTTATGTTCTCCTCCACTTAACACTGTACTAATCCTTTTTTAGCAGGAAATAATACAGGTCACTGAAGATATTCTGGGGGTATGAACTTAAAACACTGAGATCTTTCAATTTCTATTTATTTAGGGCTGCATCAAAAAACTGATTCAAATAAATGAGTCTTTGAATAGCCTGAAATGGACTAGCAAGCAATGTATTACAGAAGAGCTGAATTTAATCAGCACCTTACAAAGTAAGTTCCACAAAATAAACAATTGAAATTATTAATAAAAAACCAAAATGTTTTCATTGGGAACACTTTATGTAATATCTTTGGAAGAATAAAGTCCCATTATGTGTGTATGAAATGATTACTCCTCTTTGGAATGAGCAGTTTATGACATTTTATTAAATTACATCTAAGGTACTTTTTCATAGACATTTAGAAATTCTTTTAGGAGTAAATTTTTTAGACTTTGCATATTTTCTGCCACAGAAAAACCATATGAGACAGGAATAGCAGACATATCCTTTGAACTACTCACAAATGGTGTGTTTTCCTTTCAATCTATATTTGTACGTATGTCCACATTATATCAACTTATTTTAAATTTTTTTAAAAAGTTAATTATTTGGGACACATATCACACATGGTTTTGAAGCATATTTTTCCATTATTTCTCGGTTTCAGTTTTCATTATCTATTGATACAACAAATATCTATTCATACAACCAAATGATGGTGTAACTAGAAAAAGCATAAATTTACCATGAAAACAATATCAAATATAAATACATAGCAATCAGAAAATCAGAGAATTCTGTGTTGAATTATAGTTCTTCAAAAACAGTCAACACAGTAACATTTCAATTCCCATACATTCTAAAATAAACATAATGAGGCATCAGATGTACATCTTCCCTGGTGATTTCAAGTAATTTCCTGGGTACTTTCAATTCTTTTTAATAACATACCTAAAATATTTTTCAATATTTTTTTTCCAAACTGTCATTTCAATACAGGTCCTTTAAATTTAGGGGAGAGTTTTGACTCTAAAATATTTGTCTTCAAAGTAACTTTCTGGGTCATTTTTTGTCCTTGCCAAGTATCTCTATTTTCCAGCTTCCCATGCTTTGGCAAAATAACCCACAGAATCATAAAAAACATAGAATTGTTTAGATTTGGAAAGATCTAAGATCATCAAGGTGAACTGTAAACTTATCCCTGCTGAGTCCACATTTAAAACATGTCCTTAATTGCCATAGGCCATGGATCCAGAATGTCCCTATCCCTCTGAAGTGCCTATCAACAGTCAGGATCATCAACACTCACACCCAGCTTGGTGTTGTCTGTAATTCATTACTGCTCTGATGAAATCTTATTGAAATACTAGAAATTTGCTTGGCCATCTAAATGTTTTTAGCGCTATTTTGAGTTTTAATACTTCACATACCGTTTGGGATTTTTTTTAATGGAAATAATTTTTCTTTTACTTGTCTGTTGAACTGAAGAGTTCCTATTCTGTAACAGTTTATTTTCCAGTCACTTTCCACCCCTGGACCTTCCATCCCAAGACTAGTTATCAAAGACAAGTGATCAGGTCACTCTAATAAATTTTCAGCCTTCTTCCTGACTCCCACAGTATGGAGGGAGGGAGGGAAAGAACAAATAGAAGGAAGAGAAGAAAGGATGGAAGCAAGAAACCCAAAGAAACTAGCAAATGTCAGAGTTAGCTCAGAGCAATGACGTTAACTTCAGTTTTCCTAACTCCTGCACCAAATATGATCTTACTCAGCCTAAATTTATAATAAAATTATAAGTACTGTAAAATCTCGAATGTATAGGGTATTCATGGTCACATTTTCTGAAAAATTCATTGCCCTTTAGATGAGATCAAGAAGCCCAGCTCTGTTTCCAGTTATAAACACAGAGCTCCGCAGTACGAACCATGTAAGACTGAGCTCAGAAATCTTAATAGCCACACAGGAAATTATGCTAACCCTAACATCATGAGCCTACAAACAACCTTTGAATAAAAGATAAGGGGGTTATTTTAAAGAACTAACAACCAAGTTTATTTCTGATGTGGTTGCTGAGGAAAGAGCTTGACTTTCTTCACAAGTGTGTTAAATATGTTGATATATTGTGAATTTTTTGTTTTGACTTGACTTTTATTTTACCAAGGCTGATATGATTTTAGAAAGTCTGGCAAATTGCCATCAGCTTTCACAAACACCAAGATGATTTAGAGAAACATAGCTGAAAAAATCCACAAAGGGACCATGGCCTTAGCTATAGTTTCCCACTGACATAATCATGTTTCCTCACAATAACCCATGTCTCCACTGCACCACAGCCTCACTAACCTCTATACAGCTGCAATAATTTTGAAGCTTAAGGGCCCAAGTTTCATTTTTCATTTAACACAGGGCAGAAAGGCTAAGCTAGCTGGTGCATTACCATAGCCCAGTGAATCTTCACAGAGGAAGGAGGTAAGGGCTCCTGAGGACATCCCCAGGACATTGTACATCCATGTCTTTGCCATTTAGTTGTGTGGTTATGGCTATGTTGCTTTTATTTCTGGAGCTTACATGACCACTGAAAGCTTGGTATTCTTCATACTGAATTGTAGTATTAATGGAACATAGTTTGAACTGCACTGGAAAACAAATATTACTGCAACTTTCAAAATATTGGAATAATAGCCTAACTAAGCTACCCATTTTAAAACATATGAAGCATCTATACTTTAGATATCTGCATAGTAGATATCAGTCCACATTCAGTGTAAAGTCTAGTCACATCTAGTTTGTTTCATAAACATGCACACCCTTTAACATCTTCGTTTGAACTGCTATTGGCAAGGTGACCTTGGTCTCTTGTACAACACAGCAATGTGGCACTGCATCAGCTTACTGAATTTTGCCTGGTCTGAAATCTGGCAACTCCTTTCCTCCATTCTAAGCCATTAAGCTTTCTTTGCCTCTTCTTTATTTCCGTGTCTCCTCACAATAATATGTGGGAAAATGGAAAGAATGCACAACTGTACGTAATGAGCTGCGACTGTTGTTGCTTTAATTTAAGCTTTGATGTTAAGAATCACTGTAGCAAATTTTATTGGTTTTCACAGTTAACTGTCAGGAACTGCAGTGTCTATTGTGTTGCTTGGCCACTATGAGACAATCTCAGTATTAAACACAGGTGCAATAAATACTAAAGGAACTAAATGACCTTGATATAGTTAAAGCAAAACATACAAACACAGAAACAAAGGAATATTGAAATGTATTGCCTCGTGTACTTTTAAATAGTCTTGAATGTTTATAGGTATTCATACACCTGTTGGAAATGAGTTGGAAAAAGAATTCAAAGTGAATTTAATACAGGACTTTAGTGGAGGATTTATCATAAAATGTAATCAGGAAAGGAAGCATATTTTTGGCTTTCAAGTACAAAAGTGTTTGCCTAATTATGCAAAGCTGATTCTCCTTAATTGGCTGATTCAGAGTACTTCTGTGGAGGCATTAAACAATTCAATATGAAACCGGATGTAATTAATTAAATTTTCCTTCACACAAGTTTTTTTATAAAAGTGATAATTGTAGAAAGTGTTGATTTCCTTCAAGATCACTGCAAATAGTAGGACACCTTGATGATAATTATGATGATGATGGTAATGATTATTATTATCATCATTATAATTGTTATTATTGTTGTGATTATTTTAAGGGGGAAATATTATGTCAAAAAATTTTCAGTAAAGCAATAATGTAATTTCACTGAAAAATTAAATATGGAATTTGGAAATGCATTCTTTTAGAAATAGAAGAGCATTAAAAGTTTTAATAAATTCTTTTAATAGACAACTAATAGGCTGTATTATTTTTTCTCATGTTTCTGGATGTTTTTATATATAATTTTTAAATTTGTATATATATTTAGTTTTGTATATTTTATACACATTTTGTGTAGTGATTTTTAAAATAAAATATTAATAAAATATTAATATTTTATGTCAAATATTATTGAATTGTTGAATAAAATACTAATACCCTAGCTAATTTCTAACTAATATCTCATTTTTGTTTCCATATCCAATAGTTATTAATTTCATGGCCACATATATTATCTAAATTCCTTAAGCTGACATCTCTGCTCTAGAAATCAAGAACGCCAAGCCTTCAAAAGGTGCAGCAACCCATCACTGCAGTAGGCAGCTTGCCATAAATATTAGCAAGAGCTAGAGTGAAATTCCAGTAAATGAAGATTAAAGGAAACCACTTTGAAATTGGCTGAGCTGAGCAAAGTAAGGAATTCATGTACCTCCTGATGCTGTAAATCAACTTACGATGTACAGCCCCTAGCTATTTAATTAACAGCTTCATATTCTGCTTGCAAAAGAAGGGTCAGAAGGACAAGATATAGAATGTGCAATAATTTCAACAAGGTCTGCATTACTTCTAAGGCCAAAATGCTGGTTTTTAAAATAAATATAACTTCTGAGATATAATCAGAAACAGTTTTCTTTTAGCTTCTTTTTTCTGTTTATTATTTATTTAATTTCCTTACCTCTTTATCTCTATGTTCAGTCCCACTTCTCATATTCCTTCATAGTCTTAGTCCTGTTGTAACTGATTTGGTCAGCAATTCTCTGGTTTGATGTACAAAGTGCAATGAGGCCTGACAGCATTCAAAATGATGGTTTATAAGCTAGAGGCCATCAGTTCTGTACTTAAATGAGTATTTGCAATTGCACCACATAAATGTAGATGTTTATTCATGAGAGCTTTATGTACAAACAAGGATATGTTTGCACAGTATCAAATGTGCAACAAATCTTCCCAGAAATATCAGAGGCTATTCTGAAGCCCAGAAATGAAACTGTACTTCTTCATTCTCCCTAGAAAAGAGTACTCAGAATGAAAGGTTCAGATTATATATAAAGCAAACCTTTTCAGGTGTATGACTTGGGAGAACTTCAACAAGGAGTGCTGAGATTACCTAAAAAAAAGGCTGACAAGAAAAGCAAAAGTGTTGTTGAGAATAATAATAGGGAATAGTTCAGTATGATCATTCATAGAGGGCAATGTCAGTAAATAGGGATTTGTAGATCTGAATCCATCCACCAAACTGAAATTGGTGGATGGATTCAGATCCATCCACCACCTGGTCTCTGCACAAGTCTTGTAATAATTAAAAGATAAAAGGAAGCACATTTTCTTCCACATATTTTCTGGGGGGAAAAAAAGTACAGAAAAGAAAACCAAAAATGACCTTGTCCTATCTGGAAAAGAAGTGGTGCTCTCTCTAAGTTTAAAATGAAGAACTGCTTTATTACTGTTACTGTTTTAG
The DNA here is from genome assembly GCF_022539315.1 of Serinus canaria. NCBI lineage: Eukaryota > Metazoa > Chordata > Aves > Passeriformes > Fringillidae > Serinus > Serinus canaria. Next base: position 126,181,667 of record NC_066315.1, read on the forward strand.
TAGGATTCTAATCTGAATCAAGAAATTATATATTAATTTAAAACAAATAAATAGTACTGCATATTTGACAGAAGCTGGTTTCCCAGGAAATCCATTCTTATCATTGCTTTATCATGCTATGATTGTTGACTGCCACATGTAGATGACGATAAGGGAAACAATCTTCTGTAATTCTAAATTTTCTATAATTGATTATAACAAATTTTTACCTAAAATGGAAGTACTCTGGACTTTAACTGCTTCATTAGGGTTTTCTCAATAGTTAATATGGATGCAAAGCTTATACAAATAGATACAAAAATATGGCTTGCTACTAAGAAGTCACCAGAAGCACACCATCAAGAACCCATAAACTTATATAATGCCCAAATCAATTAATGTGGCTGAATACAACTGAATTAAATCAATTGCTCCTACAAAATAATTTTTCTGCTTTAGGCATATTCCTATTTCTTTTTATTCCTATTTCCTATTTTTTCTCAGTATTCTATAAAACATGCTTCCTGGCAGTACAGCTAAAAATGTCAAATTCAAACCTATTTTGAGGAATTCACAGAAATCTAACTTTGTCTAGCAAGTCTGAACATTCACTTTGCTGATTTTTTATGGCCATTCAATTATCTGACATAAAGGAGAAGTAGATGATCCACATAGACCATTGAACATAATCAAGACTGCTGACTTTTAAATAGTGACTTATAGCAAATTTCTTAGGATCATGCTACAACTCTAGAACTATTTATAGGACTTTTCCTCACCAAATCTTTTTTTTTCCCTCAGTATTTTAAAAATATGTATGAAAAAAAGTCTTTGGACAATTCTATGAGAAAATTATTAAAAACATAAAAGAAATTTCCTGTTGTTTCAAAGAATAATTTCTGTATCAGATTTCTAGTCTTTAAACCAAAGTTAGACATTAATTGGCTGATTTTTATTGTTACTACTATTGGCAACTAAGGCAGCCTGCTTAAAAATGAACTGAACATTGATAAGGCAATAGTGATGAAACCAAGGAATTTCTGAATGTTCTCAAAATCTTGTGGGAAATGAGATCCAAGCATCCTAAAATCTTCTTCACACTGTCTGCTCCTGGATTTGGTATTTGTTTACGCTATGATTGAGACAGGGTTCACAGTAAAGTTCAGTGGAGCTGGAAATAATCACCTGAAAAGAAAGCTGACACAGGAGGAATATCTAGATACTTGTCTGCTGGCTCAATCTCTAAATCAGTAGCAAATTATCTAATATGATTTGACTTCAGCCCACGGTGGAAAAAAATTTGTACTTTTTGACCACGCATGATAAATATGAGGGAACATCAGCATCCCATTGCTCCTAGGCATGTAATGAAAGAAATACCCCTTTCAGTAGGGGAAATGAAGAGATCAAGGCCAATCACTTTTTCATGCTCTGATTCATGGAACATGCTGAGAGAATATAGGCCTCTTCTTCCCGGTAGAATATGGATGTATGGACATCTCTTTCCACTCTTCAGAAAGTCATTCTCTTAAACAGTGTGTTAGTATATTATTAAGACTTAATAAAAACAGGTATAATGCCATCAGAAAGCCAAAAGACTTTGGTTCACTGATTTTTTTTCTTTTAGTATAAAATATACTAAGCTGAAGGGACTGGAAGGCAAAGAACAAAGAATTATCTGTTGGAAGTGTGCCAGAAATCTTCTGTGAGTGTTTATTGCTGTATTTTACCATCTGTATTGGTGCATCTATTTTTTAAAACTATTCCTTATTCCTTACACAAGCTCTAAAGTAAAAAAGTCTGCAATAAATGCAAACAAGTTGCTAGTCCACCCCCCCCAATTATGTCCCAGTACAGTTTTAAGTATGACAAGCACTAGGTCTATTTCTAAGTGCTACTGGAAATTGGATCCCATGTAAAAACACTAATGAAAGAAAACCAGAATTTTAAAGAATCTATCAGAAAGTCCAGCAGAGATTTTTTCTGATATTGAAAAAAATCTTAGCTAGTAGTTTCCAGGCTTTTATATTGAATGTATAAAACCACCATTCCCGTCATTTTATGTTACTCATGACAATATTATTCAATACAACAATTATTAACAATTATGTATCACATTTCCATGGGTTTATGGGCATGAACTTGAGTTTTCAACAACCTATTAGATTCCTAACAATCAGATCATCAATATGCTAAAAATGATCAGTCTTCCTACATATGTTCATCTGTACTGTTTTGTACCTGTTTATTTGCCACTTCTTTGTCTGTGGGTATATGTTAGCAAAAAACAAACCAAAAAGCACTCAAATAGGCAGGTTAAAGAAATTCCCACTCTTCAGAAGAATATTTCTCTGTCATGAATTAGTCCTGTGGTTTTAACTTGTGATAAGAAAATGAGCTTTTATTTATATTATTTTCTACTCTTCTAAGTTGAAGTGAACAGCTATATGGGGTTTGTTGTTTGCTGCTTGTGACCACTGAGCAAGTTCTCCAGGAACTTCTTGATATTGCTTTCATTGATATGTGTTTCCATTGCAATTTCAAACACAATATGGCATCCTCGTGACCAGTATCACTTTCAGTTTGCACTCTATTAGCATGCTGTTCAGTGATGTTCATTTTGTTATTTCTAATTTGAAACCTTCAAATAGATTACATTCTATATCCATATACAGCACACAAAACATTAAAAATCCACAGGTTTCAAATTTACTGTGGGATGACTATAAAAAATGCCCATCTAGGCATTATAGCAGACTGAATATTTAACTGGGAAGTTACTCTGCATGCTGGAATTCACATACTGGTTTACTTCAAAGAGAGTAACTTCCCTGTAAACATAAGTCATTAGACATTTAAGTGACAGAATGTGTTTTCTGAGTCTGAAATTATTGGGGCACACTGGAAATTTTAAAACACAATTTTAGAGTGCAAAGATAGAGAAACTCAAGTACCATACAGCAATGTTTTATGGTAATAATATTTTTGTTGGTTGTGTAACCTTGACCCACTGATCATAATGACTTAAATTACCCCAAAAAGGATCATAATGGCTATCTGATGAAAAAGAAAACCACAGGAGATGAAATATTGAGTTCATCAAAATTAGCAAGAAAATTCTGTATGATAGGTACTTTTATCTGCACTGCATAAGTATGCATAAGTAGTAAGTACATTATTCTTATGGCTTTTTTCTTCAAGCTCTTCTTTTTAGTTTTCTCAGAAAAAATATTTATCCTAATACCCAGAAATTACTGTAATGAAAAATGTGTTTTCTTACTCCATCAAAATTCATTGAAGAAAGTTCCTCCTCACAAAGAAAATATAGACCTAGATAGGAATTCCATTTAAGCATATAATCCTGTTGCACCCTTTAACTTAAAGTGCTGGCATATCTTTTCCCAAGATACTTTTGTTTCATTGTCTGTCATGTTTTAGACTTGAAATACCATCTGGCATTAATCACCATCCAAACAGAAATATGAGCATCATATAAATCATGTAAAGGAAGGTAAAGAAAAAAACTTGCTAATGCCAAAGGACACTTTTTGTTTCAGCAGATTTTTATTTTCAGATCTCTTTGTTTTTCATAAAGATCCCTCCAGATTTATGTGTCTGTGTGTATGTTTCTTGAGATTAAGTAGACTTTGCTGAACAGACTCTTCCTGTGAATATTTTCCAACTCAAAATATTTTATTTATGGAATACAGGACAAATAATATACACGGTAATGAATGCTTGAAAAGCTTCTAAGTCATAAGCAGGTGCTCTAGACTAACAATCTGCTTTGACTTCTAACAAGGGCAGGTATTTCAGATTTCAGAATAGTAAAATACAGTCTGTCATAGCTTACAGAGTTTGATAAAAAATGCGAGAATTTGTGTTATACTGTTCTTTCATTACCTATGTCATAAAAAAATCCTGTGAAAACAGAGTATGAAAGACTGAGAAAAATATCAAAAACAGTGAACATAAATTGAACGGTTTCTTCAGCACAAGTGACCCTTGGGGAATAGTGGAGAAGAAAAACAAGTTTTCAGACTAACACCATTGTTACAGTTTTGTGTATGAGCACCGAGATCTGGGAGACCTCCTGATAAACCTTCTGAATGAGCTAGCAACACTCCACCCACACTAGTGATAGACCTTTTTTTCACCTTTCTTTAGATTTTTCATCATCTTTTCCCCCATAATCCAAAGTGATGTGTTATTTGAAACATACTAAGTATACTAACATTGGAAAAAACACACCAGAAGTGAGAGGGCAACCTGTAGCACGGATGGGGACTGAAGTGGTTCAGACCAGGCCTCTCATTTAGGTCCTGCTGGGGAATGAATTTATTACAGGACTGTAGCCTCTCTCCCGCGGCCGCGGGGCTGTGCGGGTGCCCCCGGCCCGGCCGAAGATGGGCACACCAAGTGCCATTCCCGGATTCCCTCCGGAACCCTGGGCAGTGGTTACCGTCTGCGGCGTGGGTGGCGCAAGCAGGATCTCGACTACGAGGTACCGAAGCAAAGGAAGGAGGAGGGATGCCCGTATAAATACCGAGGATCTTTTACTCTCCCAGTGGTGCTAGGGATTGGTGACAAAGAGCGGGTCTCGAAGGGGATGGCGGGTGGGGGGGAAGGACGCTGATAAAGGGAGTGGGTGTGATAGGAGGAGACACAAAGCTTACCAATGACGAGGACCCAGGGAGGAGCGTGGGTTACAGCTAAGCCACTGAGGATCACACAGGGGAGGGGAAAAACTGCAGGAGCAAATCATACATCGAATAAGGGATGACTGACACAGAATTCTCGAAATAAGGGGGTGGTTACCATGACAGGTGGGGGCGGGGGGCAGCGGGCAGCTCAAAAAGAGAGGAAATAGGGAGAAACCATTGTGAGGGAAATACATGGGGGGAACCGAGGGCCAAACCATTATTGAGTTACAAGAGGAATAAGCGATTCTAAAAACGCACAATGCCACACAGGACTTCTCAAAACAGTTTCCCTATGCAGGCAACCTACATGCAGAGGCAGCTGGTCAAAAGTTCTATTATCTTTGATGGAGGTTTCTTCAAAGAGTTCAGGATTTCTGTGCCAACTCCTGTGCCAGCCAGGCAGATCTCCCTGATCCTCAGTCCAAGTGTCATGGTAGTTGTTAATAAGACTGAATTCTACTTTCCCCTCAAACTGTGTGCTTGCATCCAACCTGTTTAGTGATGAGCTATACCTGTGATGTACCCTCCCAAGCTGTGCCTTCTTGTGTTCTGGCACTGGCTGGCACTAGTGGAGATTGGATACCAGTTTAGCATCTTGTGAGCTAAACTTGTAGTTTAACTTGGAGCCGTGCCCCCAGCCTGCTCTCTTAAACAGTATAGATTCATCTTCTTTGCCAGCTGTTCTTTTGCAAAAAATATCCTGCTGAAAAAATAGATTTCTCTTCTTTAGTATGTTCAGGAGCAATCCTCTGATTCCCATCCTTAGTTAAATCAGTCCTGTAATTTAGTCAATGTTGGGAAAAGATATTGTCAGTGTAGGAAGGTCAGGCCATCATCTCTTAAAGAACTCTTACCTTTTTATTTACAGGCACCACTGGGTTGCCTTCTTTCCATTTCCTTAACAGCTCTGTAATTGAACCTGACTAAAAAATACATGAAGAACCCATTTCAGTGGTCCAAGGTGTTCATGCCACATTTGTGGCCTTAAATTATACCTGAGTTACCAACCCTTCAGCCATTGTTTC